>NW_006922270.1:1142480-1147262 GCF_000298275.1 Orycteropus afer afer | reverse complement strand
TCTGGTTAGCAGTCAAGTGCCTTAGGCACTATGCTACCAGAGCTCCTGGCTAAAGGAGCAGTGGTTCTCAATTAGCAGAAACTTTGCCCCCTGAGAACATTTGGCATTTCTAGAGACATTTTTGGTTGTCATAATTAGCAGGGTACTACTGGCATCTAGTAGATAGAGACCAGAGATGCTGTCAAACATCCTACAATGCACAGGACTGCCCCCCCCAACAAAGAATTCTCCAGCCAAAATGCTAATAGTGCTGAGGTTGAGAAACAATGGCACAGAGTGAGTCTGATATGGACCATACTTATTTTTCAGAAATGAAAACTGGACCTAAGAGAAAAGAAATGATCAAATTCTATCTTTCTGTTACATCCCCTCCTAAAATATATACCAATATAGATGAATGCATATACTCTTGTGCATTCTGAGTGTATATACAGTATGGGATTTTCAAATGTAAATATGACTATAACCCTTCAGAAAGTTCTAAGGAAATTTTTAACTTACAGAAAGACAAAGCCATTCTAAGTGATTCAAATCATCTGTATCATTGGTTTATACAAGCAAATAGCTTTTCTTCTTTTTAAAAATAATAACTCTGACTTCAGAAAGAAATCACTTAATCACTTGCAGATTTTATTCTGGAGGGAAAAAAGTGGCTTTATTCATATGGATTTTGAAATTTCAGTCCTATGTGGACCATTTATTTTAATCTTGGGTGAAAAAATTCAATGTTATCCGGTTAATTATGTTTTAGGAAAAAGCAGAATCAATATGATATATTGTAGACATGGTTACAAAACTCAAAAGAAAAGTTTGCAAGTTAATGATAGCATAAAAGCTAATAAAAATAATGAAAAAAGTGTTGTTGTTGTTATTAGGTGCTGTTGAGTAGTCTCCAATGATGACAAAAGTAGGCACTATTTATTTTCTTGCCCAACTAGTGATAGTACAAGAGTATTCAACCATCTATTCATTTGGGAAGCTTTAATTGATCATCTTCTGTGTATTGGGGCTTAAACTAAATGCTGAGGAAATAAAAACGAACGTCATGGCACCACCCCAAATAACTTTACAGGTAAGTTGGAAAGCAATGGGGAAAAATGAAAATTCAATTTGCTAAGCCATAACAGTGGTGATTCAGGATGGTTTCCATGTAATGCAGACTCTGAGAAGCTGTATAATGCAGGAGTTTTATTAAAGCATATTCTACGGATCAGCAGCTATGAAGGAAGGAAAGGAAGTCAGATTTGGCACAGAGAAAGGCGGTCTGCCATACAGTCTCAACAAGTGGTCTCAGGTGACCCCATCAGGAGTTCTGAAGCTGAGACAGTCCTCAGAGTTGTCTTAAGTTGGGAAATAAGATCTGATCTTTATAACCCCTACATCAACAAATCATTAGATGCAAACTGCCCCTGAGAAGGGAGGTATGAGCTTACTCAAAGTAGCTCTTTGTATGCAGCCAAGGGAAGACTCCCAAAGAGGATTGACAACCGAGGACTGTCAATAGGCAGCACTCCCAGTAGCTGGAGGAGTAAGTCTTTCTGTCATAAAACAGAATTTGAGCAAAAAGCACAGCATTCACAAGTGATATGGACAGAAAGTATTATAGAAGTTAGTTGAAGAGAGGAAATTAACTGTGTGATATAAGTAGAAGGTACAGGTTGGGTGAAATATTACTTAGAAGGTATTTGAATGGAAACTTGGACAATTATGAGGACTCTTCCAAGTAACAAAACTAGAAAATGGCTTACACCAGGCAGATGGAACAATGTGTATGAAGTCATGGAGTTGAAAAAGCAAATAATAATTAGGTTCAAGTCAAAGTTTAATACAAATAAAGCATAAAATAAATGTCAAGGAGGGAAAAGATGAGGCTGAAGAAGAGCAGTGAGAAGTGATTTTAAAAGGGCCTTGTAAGGATAAGAAATATGGACTTTCTCCTATAAAGAAATCTAGATATAACAAGAACTTTAAAGGGAGGAAATAAATGGATTTTACAAAAAATAATAATTCTACAAGTATTAAGGATGGTTGATTGGAATGGATAGAAACTAATGTCAGGGCAATATACTTATAATAACTTGAAAATCAAATTATGACAATGATTCAAAAATGTTGTCTCTTCAGGGAGAGAAAACAGTCTGATATGAAATAAATTATAAAGTGCAGATTCCATCAAGTTACCAAGAAATAAATTAACCCACTCCTATCCACATGCCATGGTATTATCCTACTGAACATAAACAATGTCAAACAACACCAACGTCAGAGAAGGCCATTCTTTGACCATCATGGATCACAACAATAAGACCACTCTGTAATCATATCTGAACACAGACAAAACATGAACCTTGTCCAAACCACAGACATGACTAAACCTTCACCCATTCTGGCTAATATGAATGACTGTTGCTTTATTTTTTAATTTTTTGCTCACTATATTCCTAGTCTAGTTTTCTTTCTTTTGCTCTGTTGATAAGACAGTTTTGTTTCCCAACCATAGAATTGGTAACACTTTCTGACACTATCCAATGCAGAGCAAAGCCCTGCTTCCTTGAACCTACCCCCAAATCACCTAACACATGCCCAAACCCTTTAACAAATCCTACACAACACCCTTTTACTAAGACACCTCTCTGTTCCCCCTGGTGTTCTTCCTCCCTCATTCAACAATGTAAGAAAGTCAACTTTGTTTGACTACAGGTACGTTACTGATGGTCTTTGGTTGGAAGCTATTGATAGTATTTAAAAATATCCAGGATAAGCATTAAAAGCTAAAAGTATAGTTTATAATTTCCAATCTAGTACATAGAAACACACAGAATAGTTAGGAAGAAGAAGAATTCAAACAATCCAAAAGAAAGTATGAAATACAGAAAATTAAAAAAGAAATAGAAAAAAAAGCATAAATGGAAGGTACAAAACAATGTCATAGAATTATATCCAAATATAATCAATATAAATATATTAAATTCTACAGAGACAAGAAAAAATTATCATTTTGGATAGAGACAGCTTTAAAGTATAATAGAGCAAGTCTTAAAACACTGGTTGAAGATACAGAGAAAAAAACTGAAAGAATTCTGATATAGCTAAACCAATATTGAATAAAACTGATTATAAGGCAAAAGCATAACTAGAAATAAAGTAGAGTGTATAAAGTACCATTGAAATGTTCACATAAAATAGACTGCTAGTTTTCTTCACACAAGTGTTCTCTAATTCTTCCGGAACAAAAAGCACTGAAATTTTAGCTGGGCACATTGTGGGACAGCATAAAGGCTTATCTCCCAGCCTCCCTTGCAACTAGATGTGGATGAAAGCACAAGAAATGTGTGCAAATAACCAAACCCACCCACTTCCATGGAGGAGACTCCAATTCATGGGGACCCTTTAGGACAGAGTGGAACTGCCCCATAGGGTTTCCAAGGCTGTGAATTTTTACATAAGCAGACTGCCCCATCCTTCTCCTGTGAAGCTGCTGGAGGGTTGGATAATAGCTGA
This sequence comes from Orycteropus afer afer, assembly GCF_000298275.1. Lineage (NCBI taxonomy): Eukaryota > Metazoa > Chordata > Mammalia > Tubulidentata > Orycteropodidae > Orycteropus > Orycteropus afer. The sequence goes on along the minus strand of NW_006922270.1, from coordinate 1,143,761 downwards.
ATTCTACACTGTCACTCTCTGAAAATAATCAGGATGGAAAGAAAACTCAAAATCATGATACAGAAACAAAATTATATATGTAATACAAAAATAAAAACCAAACTCACTGCTGTCAAGTTGGTCCCAACACATAGCGACTTCTCCTTGGGTTTCTGAGGCAGATCTCTACCGTAGTCGATTGCCCAGTCTTCCTTCCAAGGAGTGGCTGATGGGTTTGAACCGCTAGCCTTCTGGTTAGCAGTCAAATGCCTTAGGCACTATGCCACCAAAGCTCTCAAATTATATGTAGTGAAGATAAAGGAAGAATCAGGAATAACACCATGACTATCTTTAAACATGTGAAACATATTGATGAAGGATTAGGTTTTCCTTTACTACTTCCAGGGATGTATTTTTTTTTTGGGGGGTGGGGGGAATAGATCAAAGTTGCAAGGAGGCAGAGTTCAACTTAATGTAATGATGAAATTATATGCTAATAAACATTTACAGTTTCTAAAGTAAGTTTGCAAATTTCTAATTAAAAATTATTCAGAGTTGGAATGGACTACCTCATGGGTTTCAAGCTAGGCCCACAGAGCTCCCATTAGTTTTGTGGAAGGAATTTAAGCATCAGATTGTTGGTTCCACCAGATAACTTCTGGACTCCCTTTCAAGTTAAATATTCTATTCAAGTTAAAGCCCATTTTAAAGAATGACATTATGATGTAACAATCCCATTCTGATCATCTCTATGAAATAAAGACCATTAAGGCAATTTACCAGAAAACTCAGTTTGTGCTCATTTTCCCTGTGAAAGAGCTTTTCACAGAGTATCCATAATCCCTTGGGCAATGCTATTCCATGTAAGAAAATATTTTTGTGGAATTTATTTAGGGGCAAGCATTCAAAGTAGATCAGATAACATTTAATGCAACATTCCTCTGATATACTAGATTTTTCTATTAGAAAATCATCACTTAATTAACTGCATTAATGGTTAATGGTTCTGCCTTAATGGTTAATGGTTAAAGGCTCCAACTGTATCTAAATTCCCTTTTTTTAAGAAAGGATATTTCATAAATATCATTGATGTTGGCTGTTTTGGCTCTCTGGTGCTACTATAACAGAAATACCACAAGTGGATGACTTTAACAGACAGGGATTTGCTTTCTTACAGTTTAGGAGGCTAGAAGTATGAGTTCGAAGTGCCACCTCTAGGGGATGGGTAAGGCCCCTCAATCTTGGGCTTCAGCTCTATCTCCTGTTCCAGGCCCACGAGAGCTGGAGACTTTTTCTGACTCA
>NW_006922270.1:1140739-1142380 GCF_000298275.1 Orycteropus afer afer | reverse complement strand
AAGTCAAGGAATAATCTCAAGATCCACAGGCAACATGGCAGGCTCCAGATGTGCCAAAAGCTAGAGAACTTCCTCAAAGCGTCTTCTTATATACTGGAAGTAGGCTATATCCCAAAGGCAGCTACTTAGCTGCTCACAGCAGATTCCACCATGGAGGTGGTTATAATCTCATGATGGGGAAAAACTATATCTAGATACCCAGCCACACAAAACCATGGCCCTGCCGAGTTGACACACAGCCTTAACTACCACATCGACTTTCTTCTTTCAGATGTTGATGTCATTTAAAGCGTAGTATTAAACTCATAGTATCTCCCTCACTACACTTGCCTGAAACTGAAAATATTTAAAAAAAGAAAAAAAGAAGAGTTACTAAAAATAAAGAAACAAAAGGTTGACAAACTACGAGAAGCTTTTCTATGGAATTTAATCATCTCCCTCTCTTCCAAAATAAAAGTGAAACCTCTGTGCATCTATGAAATCCATTTACATAAATATGTACTATTAGAAACTTGCCATTCAAGACCTTCCAAATTTTGGCAAGAACTCAGTTTGGTCTTTCAATAGGTGCTTAATAGAAGTTCATTGAAAGATTTAACATGAACACATTATTCTATGGTATGTGAAGAAGTGTGCTGTAGTTTAAAATTGTAAGATAAATAAGTTTTGGGAAATTCTGGATTTAAAGGATAATATATGTAACTTTAATGTGGGTAATTTAAAGAATTTCATGAATTAATCTACACTGAAAATCACCAAGAGGGAGCCAAAGTATAGAGCATTTCTCAAGGTACTTTTTATCACGTTGTTGTTATGTGCTGTCATGTCAGCTCCGACTCATAGTGACACTACGTACAACAGAACAAAACACTGCTCAGTCGTGCGCCATCCTCACAATCCTTGCTATACTTGAGCCTGTCGTTGCAGCCACTATGTCAACCCATCTCATTGAGGGACTTACACTTTTTCATTGACCCTCCACTTTACCAAACATGATATCCTTCTCCAGGGACTGTCCATTCTGACAACATAACCAAAGTACCTCAGATGAAGTCTGGCCATTCTCTCTTCCAAGGAGCATTCCAGCTGCACTTCTTCCAGGACAGATTTGTTAGTTCCTCTTGCAGTCTACGGTACTTTCAGCATTTTTCACCAGCACCACAACTCAAAAGCATCAACTCTTCTTCAGTCTTCCTTATTCATTGTCCAGCTTTCACATGCATATGAGGTGATTGAAAATACCAAGGCTTGGGTTGGGCATACCTTCACCTTCAAAGAGACATCTTTGCTCTTCAGCACTTTAAAGATGTCTTTTGCAGCAGATGTCCCCAGTGCAATACATTGTCTGATTCCTTGACTGCTGTTTCCATTGGTGTTGATTGTGGAAACAAGTAATATGAGAACTTTGACAACTTCAATTTTTTTCTCCATTTATCATGATGCTGCTTATTGGTCCAGGTGTGAGGATTTTCATTTTCTTTATGTTGACGTGCAATCCATACTTTATCTTTAATCTTCATCAGTAAGTGCTTCATGTCATCTTCACTTGAGGTTTCCTCCAATCCTGATGCCGTGTTCTTCTACATCCTCTTTTTGTTGTAATATCTACTTACTATCTTCCAGGCCATATTTCTAATGATG
>NW_006922270.1:1134937-1140165 GCF_000298275.1 Orycteropus afer afer | reverse complement strand
TAGGAAACCTCCCCATTCCCACCCTTCTGAACTCTCTCCTGTATCATGGGGATGTAGTCTGGAAACTGTACTTTCCAGTTTCCAATACCAGTAGAGTTTCAACTAGATTCTGCCAATGAGAGTCACCTGAAAGAGATTTGGATGGCACACAACACACAACAGTGGGAACATTTCCTCTGGAAACTACATCCAGAACATGGGCATCAACAGATGGTAGATTTCCTGAAATCCACTCTCCTGATCTTTGCTCCTCTAGCATTCAGTGATGGTGTGAGCCTCTAATACCCAATATTAAATCTTTTCCTACTGGAAATACCTAGAGTATCTTTTGCTTTCCTGACCAAGCCTTAGCTAGTGATCTAAGAGACATAGTCAGGGACAGGAAATACAGGTGGATAAGGGTATTCACAAAGAGCATTTAAAGCAAGTCCTGACAGCTGTGATTTACAGTCAAAACAGAATTTTTATGATTGGATTAAATATTGATATTCAGAAGCATAGGCTTAGCGATGGAACAGCTGAACAAACTCTGCTGAACCTCTTCCTTGCTGCCAAGACAAAACAGACACGAATAGATAGATTCTGCAATATAATTAGGGGAACTCTTCAACTTATAAAAAATGGATCATCATAAATATTCTAAAAACCTGGACATGATGTCAGTCCCCCATCACATTAATGCAATCACAAACAAGATGATAAATTAGGCAAATGTCGAGTTTAACAGCCTAAATCACTGACAAAAGTTAGGCTTATTCCGATAATGAAAGACTCCAGTGGCCATGTAAACTGATGACTCCTTTGTGATAATTTCATTTCAAGGATTTAGTTATTTGTAGCCTTTCAGATTCCAGGAAATGGCTACTATTTTTAGATGCTGCATATGTTGCTGAGCATGGGCCCAGAGAGCTTAGGGAATACACTCAAGTTTTTCTTAATATACTCACTCATAGAAACAAATTAACTCCATCATATTCAGGCTTCTGGCTCACAGAACTTTTCAGCACAAACAATAAAGCATTTTAAACTTTCAGAGTTGTCCATTACGATGGACTTATAAATCACTTGGTAATAGAGTTATTTTAAATCTAGGCTTTGATTTACAGATTCCATTCCATGTCATAGTACATGTGTTAGAATGTACTTACATCTCACAGTTAATATGAGTATTTTGCTATATTATATGTAAAGGATTTTTTTTGGTAACTTTAGTTTTGAAATTATTTGTCTTTGCATAATAAATTTATCATTGGCCACAGCTCCTGGACAATCATGTTGTATATTTGAGAACTCTAGGTAAGTGAGAAAACCCAAACTTAAATTGTTTTCAAATGTAATGAAATTTTCAAAAGAATACCAAATTAACAGTGAACAAAGTTGACACTTTATAGTATGTTTTGTAGACAGTCAATGAAATATGACTTGACTTTGCAATTTTTCTTTCATAATTAGAGCCAGAAATTCTTTTTTCATGTATCAGCATTTTAAGAAGGCCTTGAGAAACTGCTTGGTATGAGACAGGTGACTGTCAATAACTAATTTTCAGCTTGGACTGAGACCATAAATTCATATGGTCATCTAACTACTGACAAGACAGGTTTTCTTCTTTCCCAATGAAAGCCGTTAAAAGAGGATGAGAAGAAAGACCTTGCTATAGCCTTCCATTCCACTTTGCAATTCCTTTAAAAGTCTACCTAGATGCTGGTATGGTCCTGCAATCAAGTTTTCCGCTCCCACATCTCATAAGTCTGAGATACTTCCCCTCCTTCTGGCTACTACTTGACCTCAGGGATCTGTGGCCACTTCCTAACAGGCTTTAGAGCTTTGCCAACTCCAATTTGGCTAGTGAGGAGTCTGAGTGGGCATCAATATCCACTAATAAGCATTACTATCATAGGTAGAATGGCAGAATAGATATTAGTTTCAATGGAAAATACTTTTTTTTTTGGTAACACATCTCTGCCAGCTTTACATATAGTCTATGGCTACCATTGTGCTACAATTGCAGAAATGAGTATTTCAACTCACAGAGTTGAAAATATTTATTATCCGGTCTTTTTCAGAAAAATTGTGTTGGCCTATTATCCCATCTATTCATTGCTCCATCCTATTGTACATAGTTACTCTGGTTGCACAGTAGTTAAAGCACTTGGCTACTAACCAAAATTTTGGTAGTTTGAACCCATCAGCTACTCTGTGGGAGAAAAATGAACCAGTCTGCTTCTGTAGAGATTTACAGCCTTGGAAACCCTATGTGGCAGTTCTCTTCTGTCCTATAGGGTCACTATGAGTCAGAATCAACTCAATGACCTTTGGTTTGGTTTGCTTTGGTTGCTGTACAAAAAAAAAAAAAAAAAAAAATTCAGTCTCATTAGATATGTACATGATATCCTTCTGAGTTCCTCATGATGTTGACTGACATTGTGGTCCTTGTTCTTAGGCCATGATAATATATTCAGAAACTTTTATTGTGTTTTTATTTATAACCATATTTTATATTGCTGCTAGCTTTTCAAATAAATAGTATTCACACCTTTTTTTTAACCTTTCCCTTCACCCAAGTTAATATGTTTCTACCCTCTAGTTAGTGGTTTACCCTCCCTTCCCACTTAGCCCTGGTAACCATCAAAGAATATTTCTTTTTTTGTGAAACTACTGTTTTCTTGACTTTTTACAATAGTGGTCTCTCACAATATTTGTCCTTTTGTGATTGACTAATTTCATTCAACGTAATGGCCTCTAAATTCATCAGTGTTATGAGCTGTTTCACAGATTCCTCATAGTTCTTTAATGCTGTATAGTACCCCATTGTATATATGTACCATAGTTTGTTGGTCTAAAATGCTATTCTTTATCCATTTGTTTAATCATCTTCCCAGCATAATGGCAGCTAATAGAGTATCCTCTTACAAGAGGGAACGAACTTTTATTAAAAGCTACTTTATGCCAGGCACTGTGCTGGGTGCTTAACATACATTCTTGCCTCTTTATCACAACAGTTCTATCAAGTAGGTTAGGTCACCATCCCCCCTCCTTTTTTAAATTTTGCTGTGGATGTAAATTTACAGCAAATTTGATTTATATTCAACAGTTCATGCACATTTTATTTCACGCCCCCAATTACCACACCCAGCTATAAAAATCTCTCCTCCTCTCCCCTCCCTGTGACTACCTCCTCCCTGTGCCCTCCTTAACTCTGCACTCCTGTCTGTCCAGCTTTCCCTCTGTGTGAATGCTGTTTCTCTGGTGTCTCATGGCTGATTGAGCTAAGCGGTGCATCTCCCTAGAGTAGGTGGGTGCATCGCCCTGGGGTAGGGGTTCTGCATGTAGGTCTTACCACTGCTGGGCTGAGAGCCAATTCATGGAAGTGAGTACATTTCTAGGCCTGAAGGATAACCTGTGGCCGTAGTCCTGGGGGTTTCACCAGTCTCTATCTGACCAGTAATTTTGGTCATTTTTGTGTTTTTGAATTTTGTTCCACATTTTTCCTCCCACTCTATCCAGGATTTCCAGTTCTGATCCCTTTCCAAGCAGTTGGCATTGGTAGGCAGGCACCATCTAGTTCTTTTGGTCTCAGGATCATGAAGGCGGAGGTCCTCGTGGTCCATCTTATCCTTGGACTAACTGTTTCCAGATGCCTTTGATTTTCTTCACTCTTCTTTGCTCCAGATGAGAGGAGACCAATAGTTGCATCACAGATGGCTGATTGAAAGCTTTTAAGACCCAAGTGACTACTCACCAAAGATTTTGATGTACTATGTTTTGCCAATCGTGCATGATGTTCCCCAAGATTATGGACTCAAGCCCTCAGGCCAGTGATTCTCTTTCTCACGGTGTTTGGTCATCTTTGAGAAGTTACTCCAACACTGCCTTCTATTGCTTCTATAATGTAAGTGGCTAATTTTGTAGCACAAGTGCATATGTAAGATTATCTTCAGCCAAATCTATTCTTGGTCTAGGGTATATTCCTGTTCACATACCCCCATATGATCTTCTTACTTGTCTATGGATTCATCCATAGCCTGGTGTTTGGTGCTAGTGGTAATGCAGTATTATGCACGTAATAGTATTTGCCTCTATTGTCTATATCTTATGTGCATTTCCTTATAAAACTGAAAACAGAAATACCATTTGATCCAGAAATTCCATTACTAGGAATATATCCTAAAAAGTGAGAGACAGAACATGAAGAGACATATGCACACCTATGTTCATCACAGCACAATTCATTATAATGAAGAGATGGAAACAACCTAAATGCCCATCAAGAGATGAATGGATAACCAAACTATGGTACATTCACACAGTGAAATACTATGCAACATTAAAGAATAATGAAGAATACACGAATCATCTCACAACGTGGATGAATTTGGAGGACATTATGCTGAATGAAATAAGTCAATCATAGAAGGGCAAATATTGTATGAGCCCATTATTGTAAAAAGGCAAGGAAAGGTTTACTCAGGCAAGGAAATTCACTTTGTTGGTTACTGGGGACAGGAGGGAAGGGAAGGGAAAATTTCAGACTAGTTGGGGGTCGCATGTAGATTTGGGTGAGGGGAGGGATGGTATGGAAAGAGTCTCTGATCAGCATGGTGATATTAGGGAAAGGAAAAACACCATCATTTTTTTTTTTTAATTTTAATAACTCAACAAAGTTATCACTTCGCAGGTAGCTATTTTGTAAAGCTGGGTTACAAATCTGAACCCTCAGATATCAGAGCCCATCTGTGTCCCACTCCATCACCCAATACTCTCTTTACAACGCAATTTCACATACATTGTCTTGTTTTACAACAACCCCAAGCCCATTATTTTAAAGGGATTGGGAGTGGTAATTAAAGTAGTAGTTTTTAATTAACTGTTTTAGATGTTCTGACATAACAGGTACTGCACAGACTCCACACAGCTGTCCATTAAAATCCTTTAGGCTGATGAAGTATGCTTTAGAGTAATTTCCTCCCAGAACATTGTGTAGGCAGGTATAGAGGAACTTTAAAGAGTCTGAGCCACAGGAAAAAATGTTTTGTCATTTAGCAAGTCAAGGTGTTATAATGACCTCATGAAACATTCCAAAGATTGTTGTTGTTGTTGTTAAGTGCCGTCGAGTCGTTTCCGACTCATAGCAACCCCATGCACAGCAGAACGAAACACTGCCCGATCCCGCACCAGCCCCACAATCCCTGCTATACTCGAGCGATCATCGCAGCCACTGTATCAATCCA
>NW_006922270.1:1113319-1117383 GCF_000298275.1 Orycteropus afer afer | reverse complement strand
AGTAGTGACTGGGATCTTAAAAGCTTGCAAGCAGCCATCTAGGTGCAACGATGGGTCTCTCCTCATCCAGAGCAAAGAAGAATGAAGAAAATGAAAGATTCATGGAAGGAATTAGTCGTAGTGACTGGTTGTTGTTGTTGTTGATACGTGCTGTTGAGTTGGACCTGACTCATAGCGACCCCTCCTTGGGTTTCCGAGACAGTATCACTGCAGAAGTACATTGCCCCATCTTCCTTCTAAGGAGTGGCTGGTGGGTTTGAACCACCAGCCTTCTGGATAGCAGTCAAGTGCCTTAAGCACTAAGCTACCAGAGCTCCTAGAAACTGGTACACCATGATATCCACAACTATGAGACCAGAAGAACTAGATGGTGCTCAGCTACCACTGTCATCCACTTGGAAGGGGATCTATGTAGGAGATCCTTGATAGAGAGGCAGAACAATGTGGAACAAAACTGAAAATCATTTGGAGAAAAAAAAAGGGGGTATCAGGTTTGCTGGTCCTATAGAGCCTGGTAGAACAGCTGAGACTATGGCCCCTAGCTGCACTTCAGGTCTGGAATTATACCCACACCTGCGGTTTCCAACCAAACAAAAGACAGGCATATGAGTTGAACATTTACCTCAAGTAGGTACACTCCTTGAAGAGAACAAGCATGGGAGAAAGAAGCCTGCTTATACACAGGGAGACAGCTCAGGGGGTAGGAGTGCATGGAGGGATGGACACAGGGACGAGGTAGCTGTCGGGAGGAAGTGGGAGAGGAGATGTATTCTGGTGAATTGTGGTCAATGTAATGAGATAAAGCGTATGTGAACTGCTGCATGGAAAGTGAATTTGCTCTGTAAATTTTCATCCAAATCACAATAATAAAAACATTAAAATATAAACGGTATCCAAAGCAAAACAAGCCAATTTGAAAAAAAAAAAAGAAAGAAAGAAATTGTATAATGATAAAATCTACCATTTATAATAGTGTTTTACATGTAATGAATATTTAGTGAACATTCTGACTTGGTTATCTTCTTCTGGAGAGGGCACATGAACTGGCCACCATCTCTCTAAGGTATGAGAAAGAAGCCAGCGTCTGGCTTCAGAACCTCCATGTGCTCCATGAGTTGAGAAGGTCTTTTCTCAAGGCATCAACAAGCACAATGGGAGTCCCAAACATTTTGGTCCATTTGGAAGACAAGGCTTCTAACATTTTAATTCTAATTTCTTCTTCCAGCAACTACCTATTCATTGTGTTTGAATTTATTAAATCAAATACATGCAATTGCCCCAGTGAAACTGTTCTACCCACTATCCTAAATATATCATTTATGCTACTGGGGTCACTTAAAGGTGCCTTAATTTTTCTTCAATCTATGTGTGTCTGTGTGCATGTGTGCATGTTTGTGTGTTAGGAGAGAGGTGGACAAAGAAGCTTCAATGATTCTTCAGTTAACTCCCCCAATTTTATGCCTACTTTTCACTCCCGTCCTACCTTCCATCTGCTGATGCTGAGTCCAGGGCTCTTCAGCCAATCCTCTCAAGCTCCTACACCATATTACAAATTACAATATTTTGTGCTTATTTCGTCTTTCATCCTACTCCCATCTGCTTTCTGATTCCTGGATATTTGTTGAAGTTTTTCATCTGTTATTGTGACCCTCTTATCCTTACTGTTATGCAGTTTTTATTTTCATGATGTTTTATTTTTATTTTAGTGGGAACACAAGAGAAACAGGATGTGAATGTCTGAGCTTAGGTCACCATATTGAAGCAGAAGATTAATTTCTTTTTGTTCTTCTTAGAGTGTTCTGGTAGCATAGTGCCTAAGGCACTTGACTGCTAACCAGAAGGCTGGCGGTTCAAATCCACCCAGGCACTCCTCAGAAGGAAGATGGGGCAATCTACTTCCGTAGTGATACTGTCTAGGCAACCCAAGGAAGGGTCACTATGAGTCGGGTCCAAGTCTACAGCACATAACAACAACAACAACAACAACACACGGTGTTCTTATGTCTAATACCTCTTGAGTTGATTTTTTTTTTTAATCTGAGGTTCAGCTTTTCTTCAGGTTGACTTCAGTGTCTCTATCTGTTGTTAAATCCAGTCAAATTAAATTATTTTAAATTTAAAACAATGTGTACAATTAATCCCATTGTAATTAAATCTTTGCTTCTTCCTACCTACCTACCTGTTTATCTACCTACCTACCTACGTACTTCCTTTTTGCTTCTCAATGTACATATATCTATCTATCTGATCTATGAAGATAGAAGGATATTAGAGTTAGGAATGAAGCTCTTCAAGTGTTAACCAACTTTTTACCCCCATGGGTATTGGGACTTTTTCTAATCTGTTGTTTTTATTCTTCTTCTCTTAAAATGGTTATGCATATATTCAATTAAATATTGAAATCATTACCATTAAAATGAGAAAACTTGTAAAAACTCTCTCAGCTGACAATATCACTTAATAATTAATCCTGAAGAATAATAAAAGAGCTGCAAAAGGATGTGTCCACAAGTGTATTTGTGGCAACATAATTTTTATGATATTGAAAATACTTAAATCATCATTAGATGATTGATGAACGACTTTGAGTCAAAAATCCACTCTGGACCCATACAGCAACAATCAATGGAATATATGCAATCGTTTAAAATTATTTTCTAATCATATACATTGGCATCATAATATGAAGAGTATAGTATAAACAATATAATAATAATATATATTATCATATATACAGTGTTTCACTGCTATTCATAATGTTTTCAATGGCTAATTCTTTCAGAAGTGGATGGCCCCTTCCTTCTTCCGAGTCTGTTTTAGTCTGGAAGTTCCGCTGAAACCTGTCCACCATGGGTGACCTTGCTGGTATTTTAAATACCAATGGCATAGCCTCCAGCTTCACAGCAACACACAAACCACCACAGTACAGCAAACTGACAGATGTTTCCACAAGCAAATGCTGCACTACAGGCACTTACTTATCTATGCCAAGAAATTTGGAAGACAGCTACCTGGCCAACTAACTAGAAGAGATCCATATTTTTATCCATTCCAAAGAAAGGTGATCACACAGAATGTGGAAAATATCAAACAATATAATTAATGTCACATGCAAGTAAAATCTTAGAGAAGATAATTCAAAAATGGTTGCAGCAATATATTGACAGAAAAATTCCAGAAATGCAAGCTGGATTCAGAAGAGGATTTGGAACAAGAGATATCATTGCTGATGTCAGAGGGATCTTGGCCCAAAACAAAGAATACCAGAAAGATGTTAACTTGTGTTTTATTGACTATGCAAAAGGATTTGATTATGTGGATCATAACAAATTATGGATAACATTGAGAAGAATGGGAACTCCAGAACACTTAATTGTAGTCATGAGGAATGTGTACATAGATCAGGAGGCTGTCGTATGAACAGAACAATGGGATACTGCATGGTTTAAAATCAGGAAGGGTGTGCTTCAAGGTTGTATCTTTTCACCATACTTATTCAATCTGTATGCTGAGCAAATAATCCAAGAAGGTGGAGTATATGAAGAAGAGTATGGCATTAGGATTGGAGGCAGACTCATTAACAACCTGCGATATGCAGATGACACAATTTTGCTTGCTGAAAGTGAGGAGGACTTGAAGCACTTACTGATGAAGATTAAAGGTGACAGTCTGCAGTATGGATTATACCTTAACATAAAGAAAACAAAAATCCTCCCAACTGGACCAGTAAGCAGCATTATGATAAATGGAGAAGAGACTGAAGTTGTTGAAGATCTCATATTACTTGGTTCTGCTATCAACACCTATGGAAGCACAAGTCAAAGAATCAGACAATGTATTCCACTGGGAAAATCTGCTGCAAAAGACATCTTTAAAGTGCTGAAGAGCAAGGACGTCTCTCTGAAGACTAAGGTGTGCCTAACCCAAGCCATGGTATTTTCAAATGCCTCATATGCTTGTGAGAGCTGGACAATGAGTAAGGAAGACCAAAGAAGAGTCAATGCTTTTGAGTTGTGGTGTTGGTGAAGAATACTGAAAGTACTGTGGACTGGCAGAAAAACTAA
>NW_006922270.1:1110849-1112413 GCF_000298275.1 Orycteropus afer afer | reverse complement strand
CATGTACTCAAGGAGCCTTGGTGGTGCACTGGTTAAGTGTTTGGCTGCTAACTGAAAGGTTGGCAGTTTGAAATCACCCAGCAGCTGTGAAGGAGAAAGACCTGGTGATCTGTTCCTGTAAAGATTATAGCCCTAAGAGACCTTATGGGGAAGTTCTACTCTGTCCTATAGGGTCACTATGAGTTGATCACACAACAACAATGCACTCAAAGAGTAAACCTGTTTTTATTTTGAAAAGCATACAGAAGGAGAGAGAGAGATGGAATAAAATGACAATACTTATAGCACTAACCAACATTTATTTGAAAGATGCTGAAATCTTAGAACATGTCTTCACAACATACCTTGAATGTCTGAAGAGTTTATTAACTACTTTTATTAGAGCCACTCTTTCTACCATTTTTCATTGTTTTTCCCCTTGGCTATTCAGTTATCATCAAAAATATTTCACCTCATGTATTGGTGAGTTTTAAAAAAATGCAAAACTTGAAAATTTTTGCTGAGTATATATAAAATGTTTTACAAAATAACATTTCTTGTAGTAACGATATCTTATAAAAATAAGCAAAATTGAGTGATCCATAGTGCTCATACTCTTAGTTAAATTGCAAAGATCTCATATTAGCTCAACATTCGAAAAAACTAATTCAAGTACATCATGTTAGTATTCTTCTCTGGGCTTGGATATCAGACCTTGGTTCTAATTCTACCTTTGTATCAGACTGCTCATCTAACACCTTTGCTTCAATGACATTAGCAATATCACAGGTGTTAATGAGCTTTTCACCAATAATCTGAATTTCTCTCTTATATTCAATGGCAAAGCTTTCTTTTAATAAGACCATACATGTGTATTCATTTTTTATTTTTAAAATTTTTTCTATAACATTAAAGAATGTCAACAATTCTACAATTCTAAGAACAGAGTTTGAAAAATGCTAGATTAAAGGATTCTATTTTTTTTCTTGAATAGTTGCCTAATTCCTGCAATAAAATAATTTTCAGAGGTCCACGCTTCCTCTGAGTCCTCAGGAGGATATCGACTTTCATTTGTTTGGCAGCATCTTTTATATAAGTCCCACCTGTTTTATTTATTTTTTCTAATTTATTCAGATATTTGCAAGCTAGAGGATATGTGGCTTTTGGGCCATACAATCTGTCCATCGGGGTGTTGGTCAAATTTCTATGTCCTATCTATAGGAGGAAATCAAGTTAGTGATGTCTAATCCTTTATCTAGCTGTCTTTTTTTCTTATGCTTCTCTACTTACCAAAACAAGTTTTTTTTTTTTTCCCATCATGTCTTAAGGAGAAGAAGTAAATAATAAGTTCATAATAATGAAAAACTACAGATTTCAATATATACTATCACCATGTAGCTCCATTTTGCTTGTCTGTGTAATCTTTATTTCTAAGGATGTGCTTGTCACTGCCACCTCCTCCCTTGTTGTTGTTAGTTGCCATCAAGTCAATTCTGACTCATGGCGACCACATGTGTATACAGTAGAACTGCTCCATGGGATTTTCAAGGCCATGAATTTTCACAAGCAGACTGTCAGGCCTGTT
>NW_006922270.1:1100888-1109814 GCF_000298275.1 Orycteropus afer afer | reverse complement strand
CCTCTCATTATCAATCCCCCTTAAGGGGTCCATGGCCAACTCAGCTTGCACTACATATGTCCTGCCTTGAATAGTCTATTTCCTGCTAGATGAGCTTCTATCTCATTCCCTACTATATCCCCAGCACTCAGGATGTGCCTGGTATTATAGTAGGAGTTTCACAAATATTTGTTAAAGTATTAAAGGAATAAGGTGCTCTGGTGGCATAGTGGGTAAGGCATTTGTCTGCTAACCTTAAGGTCAGCGCTTCAAACCCACCAGCTGCTCCGAGGGAGGAATATGACGCAATCTACTTCTGTAAATATTTACTGCCTTGGTAACCCAATGGGGTCGCTATGAGTCAGAATTGACTCAATGACAGTGAGATTGCTTTTGGATTATTAAAGAAATATCTCTATGCTTTTTCTCTTGTTGTATATTCTTCTTTTAATGCCCTCTTTCTCACTTTTCTATCAGATAAGATACTGCCTAACTTCTAACTTGATACCATGTAGTTTTCTACAAGGCTCTGAACATTTGATAAGTAATTACATCATAATTTATATCTTATGAGTTGCAAAGATTCTATTGATTGAGAAATGCTCTGTGGCATTCTCACTATACTTACTGCACAGGCAGTATAGTGAGTATGTTTAAGAGCTGGTTGAGGTGCTGCACTTGGACAGACTCAGGCTCTAATCCTAGCTTGACCATTTTACTAGGTAAAATCTTGACCAGTTGCTTAACCTCACTAAGCCTCAGTTCCCTCTTTTGTAAGATGAGCTTTATAATATAAACCTCAAAAGGCTATTTATTCTGAGGATCAAATGAGATCAAATATGTGTAATGTGCTTAGCAAAATGCCTTGTGCACTCAAAGCTTAATAAAAGGTTGCTGTTATCTGTCATTGGTGGTCAACCTTATTCATGTGATCAGTTTCTCTCTTGCATTGTATTACTCTTTGCTCTCATTTGCAAATTCTAGAATTTTACCATCTTTCTCGGAGCATTTCGTGGGACAACACTACCTCCCTCTTAAGCTCATTTAGGCATATCCTTTCCTGTGCTCACTGTTGTTGTTGTTGTTATGTGCCATCAAGTCAGACCCGACTCATAGCGACCCCTCCTTGGGTTTCCAAGGCAGTATCACAACGGAAGTAGATTGCCCCATCTTCCTTCCGAGGAGTGGCTGGTGGGTTTGAACCGCCAGCCTTCTGGTTAGCAGTCAAGTGTTTTAGGCACTATGCTACCAGAGCTCCCCTATGCTCACTAGTATACCTTTATTCAGAAACAGAAAATTTCTGAACAGAAGCCACCTTTGGGCTCATCATTTATGGATGGCAAAGGGAAAAGAGAAAAAAACATTTTCTAAAAAGATGTGAAACTGCATAATGAGGGATTTCTGAGTCCTTTCAATACCTTGATCCATGTCCCTAGAATTCAGGCTGCTTGCCCAGGGGAGATGGTGCCAGCAACACTTTAGTCTCCAAACTGATATGCAACAATACCATTGGGTAGTAGTGTGTTGGTAAACATTTAACAGTAGACAACTCTGGGGAGAAAAGTCCTGACTTATAGAGTTTGCCGATTACTGTGTTGTAAATATTCCCACCATGGCCTATTTTGAGTTCCCAACATGATGTCACTGAATACAGAGTTGGTGTGAAATGTTCACTAGTACACATCATTAAATAGCATTTCCACCCTACAGACACAATATATGTAAATAACCTCAGGAGCATAAATAATAGTGAAATTAATTAGGAAATTATGATCCTTGAGTATTTATCATCTTTAAATATAATTTATTACTTGTAACTTTATATAATTTCATTTTTATTGGTTACATTTAACAACCTGATCACAAAATTTTGGAAAATGTTAACACTGGCTCTTGTGAGCTGGTATAAGGCATATATCACTGCCTTTGGAGGTAAGAATGATGCATTTTGGGTAGAGAGAGATTGAAGCTCATATAGTATAGGAGCTCTCTTAAAAAGAAAAAAAAGAATACATTAATGGATATGAAAATGAATGTTTATTCAGAGTGGATTCATAGAGAATGTCCAGTCACTTTAATACCCCTGACACAACAGAATGTGTAGGAAAGGAACTCAGAGTGGAAAGACATGACACTATTAGTCTATTACAATTCCAATTTCTGACTTTGGCAGAATTTTCAAAAACATAATGATGTGAACACATTTCTAGAGCTTCTTCCAGGGCCTTAGAAGGGGCTCACACAAGAGATGAGCCCAACAACTTAAGCTTCGTCAGTGCCATGTAAATCGTCTTTGATTCTGAGCAAGCAGGACTGAGCTACTTCTATTATTTAGGTACCAGTGAGGGTACCATATACCCTGATAAAATCTGTAATATTATATAACATCTCCTGATTTTTAAATGCTAACAACCAATTCAATTAAAAACAACAACAGAAACACTGTAGGCCAAATAAATCTGGGACTGGCAGTTTGCAAACTTTGCCTTAGATAATAAAGAGGATGTTGCTTTGTCTAATATCTTTCACCCTGACTATCCTCCACTCCCCCAAGCCTGGGACCTAGGGAAATAAACACTATAATAACAATTATGAGGTTGGTTGTCAGAGGGTTTATCTCTCAATTAGGTCATGTGCTCTTGGAGGTCATGGTTGATATATTTTCCTCTTAGTTCTCCTGCTGCACAGAATACCTGGCAGATAACATCTGGCACTTTGAGCTGCACATGGCATTTAATGTTGCAAATAGAGACAGCATAGCAAAGAGATAATGAGTGTGTGCTTTGGGACCAAATTACCTGGGCTAGAATTCCAGCTACTATAGTCATTAACTGAATGTCCTTGGATACGTTACTTTATCTCTCTGTGGCTCAGTTTCCTCATCTGTAAAGTGTAAATCATACTGCTACTGACCTCCAAGGACTCATATATGAATTGAAAAAACGAAAAGGGGCTTAACAGATATGAAATATAAAGAAAGAAACTGGAATACATGAAGTATTCAGTAAATATAAGTGATATGCACATCACTCTTACTGTTTTTATTACCAACGTAGTTAAGTTCTCAATAAATATTCGCTGATCCATGCTTTTAAATTTCTACCTGGTATTAGTCATTTATGCTGATTTTCTTTGCTTGCAGAATTATACACTGCCCCAAAAGTACCTTATGTGAAATTGGTAGTAAATACTTTATTTGGATTGAACTGTGGCTTCTATGACCTTAACCTGAATAAAACGTTTAATGAAAATTATAAAATTCTCATGGGGCATGTCTATGGCCCTTTTCAAATCTCTTGCTTGTCAACTCATATGGGACATGATCAAAATATTCCTGCAAACTCCATAAAAATGAAACTCACTACTATTGAGTCAATTCCAATTCATAGTGACCCACATTGGGTTTCCAAGGATGTAAATCTTTATGGAAGCAGACTGCCTCATCTTTCTTCTGCAGATGGCTGGTAGGTTCAAACCACTGACCTTTTTTTTAGTTAGCAGCCCAATGCCTTAACCACTATACCACCAGAGATCCTTATTCCTGCAAAGAATGAGCCAAAAAGCAAATCTTTGTCTTGTGAGGGAAGGTTGGGAATTGGAGAAGAAAAGGGCTCTCTCATTTTTTATAATACATTTATATATGGGTATTTCATCCCCACCACACTGAGTTTTATGGCTGGTGCTAATTCCTATTTCCATGCTTAGGCTCTAATATGATGTTCGGCATATGGTAGTTCTGTGAGTTGGATCGACTTGATGACACCCAACAACAACAACAGTTCTTATTAAGTTTTTTTATGTAAAAGAAAGAGGAACCCCAAATAGTTTTCATTTCCCACAGAAGAGTAAAGAGCCTCTGGGGTGAGAAAAGGAACTTATACTTACTGAGCCCCTACTTCAGACTCAAACATACCAGAGATCAAGAAGATGGTGCAGGACGGAGCAGCATTTTGTCGTTATATATAAAGTCATCTTGAGTGAGATTCAACTCGACCCTAACTAACAATAATGACTGTGGGTCAGATCATTTGCTAAATATGTTACAAACGGTGTTTTAATCCTAACAAAAGATTTATCATCTCCATTTTGCAGAAGGGAAACTGAAGCTGAGAGAGGTTGCCTGACTTGCTCACTCTCTCACTGTTAACAATTAAAGAGCTAGTATGCATCCAACTTCAAAGTCCATGCCCTTTCCATCATGAACTTGATTGGGTCTTCAAATTTACTCACCATTGGACATTTTAACTGGTCAGCAACTGTATTAAATGAAAATACATAGGTGGACAGGCTAAAAGATCAGGTATGTCTAGGCAAAAGGGAATATACCCATGACCATATATAAAGTTGGCAGATAATATTTTTTCATACGTATCTCTATGTGCTATAAGAATGTGCATATAAATAGAACTAACAAGGGGCAAAGTTATGATAACTTCATAGTCACAGCCAATCACCCTGAGGGAGTAAACTGTTGGACCTGTACACTCAGGACCATGGTCATGGGGGACATCAAGCTCAACTGGCATAACATACAAAAACATTGTTCTACATCCTACTTTGGTGAGTAGCAACTGAGGTCTTAAAAGCTTGCAAGTGACCATCTTGAAACAAATATTAGTCTCTCCTCATCCAGAGCAAAGAAGAATGAAGAAAACCAAAGACACATAGAAACAATTAGTCCAAAGGACTAGTGGACCATGTGAACCTCAGCCTATATGACCCTGAGAGCAGAAGAACTAGATGGTGTCTGGCTACTATTATCAACCACTCAAAAAGGAATCAGCAGAGAGATTCTGGATAGAGTGGGTAAAAATGTGGAACAAAACTCAAAATCATAAAAAAAAAAAAAGACCAGGCCTACTGGTCTGATAGAAATTGACATGGCCCCAAGTCACTCTTCAGGCCTGGAACTGAACTCACTCCTGTGGCTTCTAGCCAAACAAAATGTATATAAAGTGAACATTTACACTAGGTAGGTACACTCCTAAGAACAATTAATCATGGGAGACCAGAAGGGCAACATTTGCACAGGGAGATAGCTCAGGGGGAAGGAATGCATAGGAAAGAAGGACACAGGAAAAGGTAACTACAAGGAGGAAGTGGGAAGAGAGCTGTTATATTATAGGGATTGCAATCAATGTCATAAAACAAAATGTGTATGAACTGCTATATGGAAAATGAATTTGTTCTGTAAACTTTCACCCAAATCACAATTTAAAAAGAAAAGAAAATACATTATTGATAGCATCAGCAAGTTAATTACAAAAATAATTAGTGGTAATATTTTTTTTTTAAATTGTATTGACTCTATTTAAAACAGTTATGGCTCATCTCTGTTGAAAAATATTGAGATGTGTCATAGACTTGATTAAGAAAATCATCTATCTGTACTGTTGTTAGTTGCTATTAAATCAGTACTGATTCCTGGCAACTCCATGTGTACAGAGTAGAACTACTCCATAGGGTGTCAAGGCTGTGACATTTTGGAAGCAGATCACCAGGCTTGTCTTCCCAGAGGCTCTGGGTATGTTCAAACCACCAACTTTTTCACTAGTAGTTGAACATTTAAGAATTTGTGCCACTCAAGGACTCCCAACTATCTATAACAAAGCAAAATCCAGAAAACTCCACTGCCGTCAAATAGATTCTAACTCATAGTGACCCTGTAGGACAGAGTAGAACTGCCCCATAGGGTTTCCAAGGTCATAAATTTTTAGAAAGCAGACTGCCACAGTTTCCTCCCATGAAATGGCTGGTGGGTTTGAAACACCAACATTTTGGTTAGTAGCTGAGCATTTTAACCACTGTGCCAACAAAATAAAAGTCATCATTTTATGTTGGAAGTCTGATACTATATTATGTCAGAAAATGTATGTTGGATTTCAATGGGTAGAACATAAAACATGAAAGAGTTATTGAAGGGTTTTTTTTTTTTTTTTCTTTTCTGAAATAGCAATTAATTAGTTCGTAGAATTTAGCAGAAGTTCTAATTTTCTTCAAAGGCCTTACTCTTGGCCCATTTCTTCAATCTCATTTCTCACCTCATCTCTCCTTCAAAATCTCACTCCAGTCCTAAGTGAAATTCCTTCAATAAATTGCTCTCTTACATATCAGGACCTTTACACATGTTGTCTTTCTGTTCCTTGATTTCATCTGATTTACCTATCCTAATCTTTCAAGTCATCATAGACCAAATAGCTCTCTCAATCAAAACCTCCAAAACTCTGAGAGACTGAGTTGGGCACTCATACCTGTGCCCCTTCCCAGAATATCATTCCTCTCTCTATGTGACTACTGTATATTAACTGTCTGTCTGTCACCTTTCCTAATTAATTGTCTGTAGACTTTGTGAGGCTGGCTTTAAGAGGCAGCCCCAAAGTGAAACTCGGTGCCAGGAGCATTTGGAAGTGGTGTTGAGAGGCACCCCGGAAGTGGAGACGGGTGCCAGAGGTATTTGGAGGTGGCTTTAAGGGGTGGCCTGGAAGGAGAGCCAGGTGCCAGGGGATTTGGAGCAGCTTTAAGAGAGGCTGGTGGCATAGTCCCTAAGGCATTTGACTGCTAACCATAAGGTTGGTGGCTCAAACCCACCAGCCATTCCTCAGAAGAAAGATTGGGTAATCTACTTCCATAGAGATACTGGTTTGGAAACCCAAGGAGAGTTTATTATGAGTCGAATCCAACTAGACAGCAGTAAATTTGATTTAGTTTTAAGGGAGGCCATGAAGTGCATGGAGCAGTTTGGAACAGCGAAGAGAGACAAACTTGTCTGTCAGTTTCTCATCCTGTAGTGGCTTAATTGTTGCTATGAGGCTGGAGGCTATGCCACTGGTGTTGCATATGTCAGCAGGGTTGCCCATGGTGGACAGGTTTCAGCAGAGCTTTCAGACCAGGGCAGACTCAGAAGAAGGAAAAGGTCATCCATTTCTCGAAGAATTGGCCTATGAAAACCTTATGGATAGCAGTGAAACACTGTCTGATATATTACTAGAAAACTTTATGAATAGCCCTGAAACATTGTCCAATATACTGCTGGAAGATGAGCCCCTCAGGTAAGAAGGCACTCAAAATACGACTACGGAAGAGTTGCTTACTCAGAATAGAGCCAACCTTAATTATATGGATGGAGTAAAGCTTTTGGGACCTCCACTTGCTGATGTGAAATGACTCAATATGAGAAGAAACAGCTGCAAACATCTACTAATAATCAGGACATGGAAAGTATGAACTATGAAAATTGGAAGTTGTCAAAAATAAAATGGAACTCATAAAGATCGATATCCTAGGCATTAGTGAGCAGAAATGGACTGATTTTGGCCATTTTGAATCAGACAACCACATGATCTACTATGCCGGCAATGACACATTGAAGAGGAATGGCATGGCATTCATCATCACAAAGAATGTTTCAAGATCTGTCCTGAAGTACAGTGCTGTCACTGATAAGATAATATCCACATGCCTGCAAAGAAGACCAGTTAATACTCCTATTATTCAAATATACACATCAACCACCAAAGCCAAAGATGAGGAAATTGAAGATTTTTACCAACTTCTGCAGTCTGAAATTGACCGAACATGCAATCAAGATATGTTGATTATCACTGGTGATTGGAATGCAAAAATTGGAAACAAAGAAGAATCACTGGTAGTTGGAAAATATGGCCTTGGTGATACAAATTACGCTGGAGATCACATAATACAATTTTGTAAGATCAATGAATTATTCATTGCAAATACCTTTTTTCAACAACACAAACAGTGGCTATACACATGGACTTCACCAGACAGACTACACAGGAATCAGACTGACTATATCTTTGGCAAGAGGCAATGGAGAAACAGATGCCATGCTGGAGGCACTCACTTGGCTATTCCAAGAGATTTGGAAGACAACTACCTGGCCAACTGACTGGAAGAGATCCATATTTGTACCCATTCCAAAGAAAGGTGATCCCACAGAATGTGGAAATTATCGAACAATATCAATGATATCACATGCAAGTAAAATCTTACTGAAGATAATTCACAAATAGCTGCATATATTGACAGAACTTTCAGAAATGCAAGCTCAATTCAGAAGAGGATGTGGAATGAGGGATATCATTGCTGATGTTAGATGGAGCTTGGCTGAAAGCAAAGACTACCAGAAAGATGTTTACTTATGTTTTATTGACTATGCAAAAGCATTCAACTGCGTGGATCATAACAAATTATGGATAAAATTTAGAAGAATAGGAATTCCAAAACACTTAATTGTACTCATGAGGAACCTGTACTGAGACCAGGAGGCTGTCATTTAAACAGAACAAGAGAATACTGCATGGTTTAAAATCAAGAAGGGAGTGCATCAGGATTGTATCCTTTCACCATACTTATTCAATTTGTATGCTTAACAAATAATCTGAGAAGCTGGATTTTATGAAGAACAATGTGGTATCAGGATTGGAGGAAGACTCATTAACAACCTGCTATACACAGATGACACAACTTTGCTTGTTCAAAGTGAGGATGACTTGAAGCACTTACTGATGAAGATTGAAGACTACAGTCTGCAGTATAAACTACACCTCAACATAAAGAAAACAAAAATCCTCACAACTAGACCAATAAGTGGCATCATGATAAATGGAGAAAAGTTTGAAGTTGTCAAGGACCTCATATTGCTTGGTTCTACAATCAACACCAATGGAAGCAGCAGTTAAGACATCAGACAACGTATCACATTGGGCAAATCTGCTGCAAAAGACCTCTTTCAAGTGCTGAAGAACAAAGATGTCTCCTTGAAGACTAAGGTATGCCTAACCCAAGCCATTGTATTTTCAATCACCTCTCATGCATTGAGAGCTGGACGATGAATAAGGAAGACCAAAGAAGAGTTGATGCTTTTGCGTTGTGGTGTTGGCAAAGAATGCCGAAAGTACCATGGACTGCTAAAAGAACTAACAAA
>NW_006922270.1:1097720-1100518 GCF_000298275.1 Orycteropus afer afer | reverse complement strand
GCTTCATAATTAACAATATCAAATATTTGTGTACTATTAACATATGATTATGGATACTAACTGTAAGTTTATTTTATCTACTAAAACATCATAGACTAAAATTTCAAATATAGATCTTTTGTTTTGGTAAAGGCCTTAGAAATCACTAAGTTCCACTTGGTTATTTCCCAGAAAAGGAAACTGAGGTTGAAGAAGTCAAATAACTGATCCCAATTATATGGCTACTTAGACCATCAACATGTATGTATTCCCTGGACATCTATTCCAAAAAACCAAACCAAACTAATTGCCATTGAGTTGATTCAGACTCATAGTGACCCCCATTGGGTTTCTAAGGCTGTAAATCTTATGGAAATAGACTGTCCCATCTTTCTTCTATGGAATAGCTGGTAGGTTTGAACCATTGACCTTTTGGTTAGCAGACAAATGCCAAAAAAACACCAGAGCTTCTGGACATCTAGTAAATGCCTATTACTCACTCTACTTGGCACTGGAAGATGAGAAGAGAGAAGAAAAGATGAAAACAAAACTGCTGCCCTCAGGCAGAATGAAGTCTGGTTGGGGAAACAAGGCTTTTGTATATCAAACAATTAGAAGACAATGTGAAAGTATATTATTAAGTGCTAAATTAGGCAGAACAGAGGATAAATGCTATTGTTTAAAGTGAAAGGAGAGATAAATTACCAAATGAGCTCAGATTGATCATTTACTGCCTCTGTGACTCCTCTTTGAATTTTTCCTTGTATTTATGACAGACTGTCTCCCATGTCATGGCCAGCTTCTTTAGGAAAGGGACATTCTTAGTGCTTTCATATTTTCCTTGCCATGGATAATTAATTATCAGTCGAAGAAAACTGATGTATGTGTCACTTGTGTTTGTAAAAAAACCTTCAGAAATCACAAGTTTCTCTTTTAGTCGATGATCTTAAGATGTTATTAAAATAAATGAATAAAATGTACCATTAATGCTGCATTCAAGTACTCTTAATCCTTTCTTAAGTCACTACCACAGAAATGATTTTTCCTGGTTCCCCATGCACACACCACATGCACACACACACACAAGAAAACACACCTCACATGTCTATGCATCTCTAAATAGGGTACAGTGACTGACTGCTTTTGTCTACATTGCTTTTTGGAACTGTGACTTCAAGTTCTCCTGCAGAGTTGTCTATCTGACCCTTCAATAGGGACATCTCACTATCCTCAGCATCCTAGATCACCTCTCTAATTCCCCAGGAGTCTTGTAGATTTTCCTGTCATTTCTGGAACTTTGACCAGGGAGGTAGCATTCTCTATGCATGTGTGACTCCATAAGGTCTCAATGCCAGACACGAACATTGCTTAATACTTGACTGTCTGCTAAAGCCAATATCTTGTTCTTTTTCACTTTCTCTAAACTTCCAAGGCCGAATTAGTCACCCTCTCCCTCTGTGCAACTACAGCCCTCTATAAAACACCTGCTAAAGATGTTTCTCATAGAACAGAACTTAATGATTTCTTGCTCTTTCCCTCACAAATCTGTAACTTCTGGAAAGCAGATTTCTGGAGTTTCCTTTTTACTGTAGTTTGCTGCATGATTGTTTTGGGCACCAAAAAATGTTTTAAATAGAAGAAAATAGTAAACCATAGGGTAACCTCAAAGAAAAATAATAAACCTTTGCATCAAAATAAAAAAAGAGGACACACACAAATATTTAGCAAATACTAAAACAACAGCCATAAAGGAAATGATAGCATGACTCATAAACAAAATGAGCTCAGCACAGAAAATTATATGGAAGAAAGAAATCAGCAACACCATGAAAAAACACATAACAAAATGACATCAATAAATTCATGCCTACCAATAATTACACTGAATGTAAAAGAATTAAATGCACCACTCAAGAGATGCAGAGTTGCAGACTGGATAAGAAAACATGACCCATCAATATGCTGTCTACAAGAGACACACCTTAGAGATAAAGACAAAAATAGACTAAAAATCAAAGGTGGGAAAAAGATATATCAAGTAAGTGGCAACTAAAAGAAGGCAGGAGTGGCAATATTTATTTCTGATAAAATAGATCTTAAGACAAAAATGACCATAAGAGAAAAGGAAGGATGTTATGTAATAATTAAAAGATCAATTGAACAAGAGGACATAACAACAATAAATATCTACACACCCAATAAAAGAGCCCCAAAACACATAAACCAAACTTTAACAAAACTAAAAAGACAAATAGATGAATTAATAGTAAAAGTAGGAGACTTTAATACACCACTTTCAATCAAAGATAGAACAACTGGAAAGAAACTCAACCAAGATGCAGAAGAATTAAACAATACGATCAACCAACTTGACCTTATAGACATCTACACAGCACTTCACCCAACAGCAACACAATATTTTCCAGCACACAAAGAACATTCTCCAGGATAGACCATATATCAGGCCACCAAGCAAGCCTCAATAAATTTTAAAACACTGAAATAATGGAAAGCATCTTCTCAGATCAGAATGCTATAAAATTAGAAATCAACACTAGGAAGACCAACAGAAAAAGAGCAAACACATGGAAACTGAATAACGTCCCTCAAAAATGACTGGATAATAGAAGAAGTGAAAATGATATTAAGCAATTCTTTGAATCAAACAAGAATGAAAACACATCATATCAAAATCATTGGGACACAGCAAAAGCAGTGATCAGAGGACAATTTATAGCAATAGAAGCACACATCAAAAAAGAAGAGCCAAAATCAACACCTTAACCCAACATCTCCAACAATTAGAAAAAGAGCATCAA
>NW_006922270.1:1094961-1096360 GCF_000298275.1 Orycteropus afer afer | reverse complement strand
AATAAGGCAAGAAAGGAAAATCAAAGGCATCCAGATAGGTAAGGATGAAGTAAACTATCCCTATTTGCAGATGATATGATTCGATACATAGAAAACCCAAGAGACTCAGCAAGGAAACTATTTGGACTTACTGAAAGATTTAGCATAATGGCAGGATACAAGATCAACATACAAAAATCAGTTGGATTCCTCTACACCAGCAAAGAGGCCTCTGAAAAGGAAATCAATAGCATTTACAATAGTTACCAAAAAAGATAAGATACTTGGGAATAAATCTTAACAGGAAGACAAAAGACCTACACAAAGAAAACTACAAAACACTACTTCAAGAAACTGTAAGAGAGCTACATAAATGGAAGAATATTCCATTCTCATGAATAAGAAGATTGAATATTGTGAAATACCCAAAGCAATCTACACATTCAGTGCAATCCCAATCCAGATTCTATCAACATTCTTTAAGGACATGGAAAAATTTATCACTAATTTTATATGGAAAGGAATGAGACCTCAGATAAGGAAAGCACATCTGAAGAAGAACAAAGTAGGATATCTCACACTCCCAGATCTCAAAACTTACTATACAGCCACAGTTGTCAAAACAGCCTGGTATTGGTACAATGACAGGCACATAGACCAGTAGAACAAAATTGAGAAACTAGAAATAGATCCATCAACCTATGGTCAGCTGATCTTTGAAAAAGGGCCAAACTCCATTAAATAGAGGAAGAGATAGTCTCTTTAACCAATGGTGCTGGCAAAACTGGATATCCATTTTCAGAAAAATGAAACAAGATCCATACCTCACACCATACACAAAAACTAACTCCAGATGGATCAAAGACTTAAATGTGAAACCTAAAACTATAAAGTTCATCAAAATAAAAATAGAAACAAACTTAGGGGCTCTAATTTATGACATAAATAGACTATAAAACATAACATAGGATGCACAAACAGCAAAAGATAAACTAGACGAGTGGGACATTGTAAAAATTAAATTGTTATGTGCATCAAAAGATTTCTTCAAAAGAGTAATAAAAGAGAACCTACAGAATGGGAAAAAATATTCAGCAATGACATATTGGACAAAGGACTTGTCTCTAAAATTTATAGAAAATTCTAACACCTCAACATTAAAAAGACAATCCAACTAAAAATTAGGCAGAAGACATGAACAGATACTTCACCAAAGAAGATATTCAGGCAGCCAACAAACACATGAAGAAATGTTCATGATCATTAGCCAGTAGAGAGATGCAAATCAAAACAACCTTGAAATACCATCTCACCCCAGCATTAATAGCAAAGTTCAATAAGACAGAAAATAACAAATGCTGGCAAGGATGTGGAGAGATTGGGACTCTCATACACTGCTGGTGGGACTGTTAAATGATAT
>NW_006922270.1:1092297-1093497 GCF_000298275.1 Orycteropus afer afer | reverse complement strand
GTTTTCTTTGTCACAGATATCGGTACTGCAGGTCACTAGCAGGTACTCCCCCGACTCCAACACAGCTGAAATTGCATGCATCTTTGGTGCTGCAAGTGGGCAGTATCAAAGACAAACTCCAGAGCCAGCCATTAGTGGTCTGGTGGGATTGCATCAGCACTGCAGGCAGACCAAAGAAACCACAGTTGAGTGCAGTCCGGAAATTTTGTCTTGGAGCCATTCTTTGGCAGTGTGGGGCCATGGAGGTGGGGTCTTTGAGTGTGCCTGAAATTGGTGGAAAGTTGCGACGTCCTAACAATAGGAATCTTTCCTGAGGTTGAGGACGGTCTTGCAAATAAATACGTCATCAATAATAGCCTGCTCAAAGCCCTAGAAACTGACACTAGCAATAGCAAGCTTTCCTTCTTCTGCTCCTACCTTCTCGACCAATAACTTCACTCATTCAATAGAAGAAACCATATTCAGCCAATTACCATAAAACCTCCCACTTCGACCTCTAAACCCTCTTTACGACAAACAGAAACACATATCCACACTACACACAGTGATTCACCATCACAAAGAAAAGAGCAGAGCAATGCAACACATCTGAATCAATCAGAAAATAAAACACACCAGATTCACCTTTTCAAAATATTAAACCATAAAACCAAGACAAAACAAATCAAAACATAACCAGCAGCTAGAGACAACTTTAAAGAGACAGCGCTCTACCAGATTTCAGGGGCTTAAGAAGAGGATCTGCTTTCCAGTAACCCCAAGAAATCTCCGGACCTGCACTACATGACTGAAAAGGTCCTAGTTTACACCTTCTTTTTTCTCTCATGGTTAACCCCATTTCTTGTTGATCTTTTTTTTTTTTTTGCATTTTTTGTTTGTTTGTTTTCTTTCTTCATTATTCTCCTTCTCTACCTTTTTTGTCTTAGTGACTTATCCCCAGATATTATAGGTTTACATGTTTTCTTCTTCTTTTCTCCCATTTTCTTTTTTTAGGTTACTGTTCCTGTGTGATTTCAGGGTGTATTTTTTGTCCACGTGTTTTAGTTTTTTCGATGGTTATTCAATTGTAATTTTTGCCTAACTGACTGGGAGACAGAAATAGTCCCCATAAGATACAAGTACACCCACACCTCCTGCAACTTCACTTACTGAGCATGACCCAGCACCTCCTTTTCCACCAATGGGCCAATGATAAAAAAA
>NW_006922270.1:1075493-1077540 GCF_000298275.1 Orycteropus afer afer | reverse complement strand
TGTGGTCAATGTCATGAGACAAAGTGTATGTGAACTGCTGTATGGAAAGTGTATTTGTTCTGTAAATTTTCACCCAAATCACAATAAAAAAAATAAAATTAAATAAAGTATGGCATACAAAATAAAAATCAAGGAAAGGTTTATACATGGAAGGAAACTTTCTTGTTGGTTACCAGGGATTGGAGGTAGGGAAGGGAAAATTCCTAGATAGGTTGAAAAAATCATATATATATATGATTATTGGTGGTTACCAGGTGGAAGGGAGGCAGAAAGGGGAAGCTTTTGTTTCTAGGACATTGAGTTTATGCTAATTGTGGTGGAATTTTTTGGAAAAAAATAGCAACAATGATCATACAATATGAAAAATATTATCAATGTCCCTGAGCTGAAGTTGTTATATGTTCAAGTGTCTTGTTGTGTATGTTTTCACCACAATAAAAGTTAAAAAAAGAAATTCGGCATAGATGAAGGTGGAGTTCATTTGAACTTAATTTTCATTAAATGTTTTTGTTTTAAGTTTTTCCACACCTTTTCTGACTTAGGCAGACTATGTTTGAATGGATCATATTCCTTTATAGAAAGTATTTTTAAACATGACTGTGACATGGGTATTTAAACAAATATAAAATGAGAGTTCTAAAATTATGAGCCCTAGGCCACCAGTGAATATGGCAGTTTTATTGAGTGAACCAGGTTTCATCAAAGTTTTCCCTTGGAAAATATTGGCTTCCTTCCGTCCTGGAAACTCTGTTCATTGGCCTGGTATCTTGAATACTGACTTGACCTGCCTTGAGTTGTTAGTCTGACCCTGAAATATAATCACTACAATATTCATAACCTCCTTTAAGGTCCATAGATTTTTATTAGTTTTATATGGTATATATACAGCATACAGGAAAATATACAATGGCATGATTCAGATGGATTGTTTCCTCATGGTGACTGGGCCAATAAACTGAGAATGCAGTTTAATGTAGACAAATGTAAAATAATAAGTCTAGAGACAATGAACCAAAACAGAGAGTCCATATGAAGTGGCAATAATGCAACGTAATGATCAGGAAAATGATTTAGGGGTTCTCAAGTGATAATGCTAGAAGCTAGAAGCTTGGAACTGTTTGCAGCTGAGCAGAAGGCTTACGTGATGCACAGAGTCAAATTATGTGGTGACATACTGTGAAAATGACAGTCATAACATACCTAAGCCTCAGCATGTGACTCTGTCACCATTTCACTAGAGGGAACTATGCACAACCAATTGGAATTTGGTTGGTTACAGAGAGCCGTGGCAGAAGAATACATTTAGGTCAGATATTAGAAAGAGCTTCCTGCCCCTATGAGCTGTGAAACATTAAAATGCCTCAGAAGAACAACAATCTCTTATTTTTATGGGTCATTTTCTCAGTTAAAGTGCTTTCCTACTAACAGCCTCTTTTGCTTGCCACCATAAAGCTGTGGGTTGAATAAAAATAGAGTATTTCCATTTTACAGAGAGTTAAACTGAGATTCAATAGCCAAAGACAGCATAAAAGCCAGGAGAGAACCTCGAACTTATAAATATTATTACCATGCTCTTTCTTTATATAACATCTATTCTTTAGGCATTGTTGTTGTTGTTGTTAGGTGCCGTTGAGTCATTTCCGACTCATAGCAACCCAATACACAGCAGAACGAAACACCGCCCAATCCCACGCCAGCTCCATGATCCTTGCTATACTTGAGCCCATTGTCGCAGCCACCATGTCAATCCATCTCATTGAAGGCCTTCCCCTCTTTTGATGACCCTCCACCTTACCAAGCGTGACATCCTTCTCCAGGGAATGGTCCCCTCTGACAACATGACCAAAGTAGAGGAGATGAAGTCTGGCCATTCTCGCTTCCAAGGAGCATTTTGGGTGCACTTCCTCCAGGACAGATCTGTTAGTTCTTTTAGCAGTCCATGGTATTTTCTGCATTCTTCACCAGCACCACAAATCAAAACCATCAACTCTTCTTCGGTCTTCCTTATTCATTGTCCAGCTCTCACATGCATACGAGGTGATTGGAA
>NW_006922270.1:1073113-1074593 GCF_000298275.1 Orycteropus afer afer | reverse complement strand
TATGATATCCCTTGTTCCACGTCCTCTTCTGAATCCAGCTTGCACCTCTGGAAGTTCTCTGTCAATATACTGCTGCAAACGTTTTTTAATTATTTTCAGTAAGATCTTCCTTGCGTGTGATATTAATGATATTCTATAATTTCCACATTTTGTGGGATCACCTTTCTTTGGAATGGGTACAAATATGGATCTCTTCTAGTCAGGTGGCCAGGTGCTGTCTTCCAAATCTCTTGGCATAACCAAATGAGTGCCTTCAGTGGGGGCATCCGTTTGTTGAAGTATCTCAATAGGTATTCCATCAATTCCCGGACGCTTGTCCTTTGACAATTCCTTCATTGCAGCTTCGACTTCCTCCTTCAGTACCACTGGTTCTAGATCATATGCCACCTCCTGAAATGGATGAAGATTGATCAGTTTTGGTACAGTGACTGTGTATTCCTTCCATCTTCTTTTGATGTTTCCTGCATCATTCAATATTTTGCCCTTAGAATCTTTCACTATTGCAACATGAGGCTTAACATTTTCCTCAATTCTTTCAGCTTGAGAAATGCCAAGTGTGTTCTTCCCTTTTGGTTTTCTAACACCAGGTCTTTGCACATTTCATCATAGTCATTGGCTTTGTCTTCTCGAGCTGCTCTTTGAAATCTTCAGTTCAATTCTTTTATCTTGTCAGTTTCTTCCATTTGCTTTAGCTACTCTCCATTTGAAGGCAAGTTTGAGAGTCTCTTCTATCATCCATTTTGGTCTTCTCTTCTTTTGTTGTCTTTTTAGTGACCTCTTGCTTTCTCCATGGATGACACTCTTGATGTCATCTCACAATTCTTCTGGTTTTCGGTAACTGGTGTTCAATGCATCAAATCGATTCTTTAAATGGTCTCTAAACTCAGGAGGGATATATTCAAGATCATATTTTGGCTCTTGTGGACTTGTTTTAATTGTCTTTAACTTCAAGTTGAACTTCGATATGAGCATTTGATGATCTGTTCCACAGTCAGCTCCTGGCCTGGTTTTGGCTGAAGATATTGAGCTTTTCCATTGCCTCTGGCCACAGATGTAGTCAATCTGATTCCTGTGTGTTCCATCTGGTGATGTCCACGTGCACAGCTGCCATTTGTGTTGTTGAAAAAAGGTGTTTGCAATGAATAAGTTGTTGGTCTTGCAAAATTCTACTATATGAGCTCCGGCATTATTTCTGTCACCAAGGCCAAAATTTCCAACTACCAGTCATTCTTCTTTGTTTCCAACTTTTGCATTTCAGTCACCAGTGATAATTAATACATCCTGATTGCATGTTCAGTCAATTTCAGACTGCAGAAATTGATAAAAATCTTCAATTTTCTCATCTTTGGCTCTGGTAGTTGGTGTATAAATTTGAATAATAGTTATATTAATGGGCCTTCCTTGTAGGCGTATGGATATTATCCTATCACTGACAGCATTGTACTTCAGGACAGATCTTGAAACATCCTTTGTGATGATG
>NW_006922270.1:1067814-1072642 GCF_000298275.1 Orycteropus afer afer | reverse complement strand
TGGCCAATTCTTTGAGAAGTGGATGGCCTCTTCCTTCTTCCTACTCTGTCTCAGTCTGCAAGCCGGGCTGATACCTGTGCAACATGTGCACCCCTCTGGGTTTAAAACACCAGTGGCACAGCCTCAAGACTCACAGCAACACATCACCACAGTAGGACAAACCAACAGACTAGTTTGTCTTCCTTAGCTGTTGGAAACTTCTCCAACCACCCTTACCTGGATCCGTGCTGTTGACTCCTTGATCTGTTCCGGTCCCCTTTGCCTTTTCTGTCCTCTCCCTGCTTTCCTACCTTGCTGCCTGTGGGGCGTGGCCTGTGTTTCCTCTCCTCATCTGGATCCCTGCAGCCGACTCCTCGATCTGTTCCAGTCATTAGGCATTGCCAAGAGAAAATTAGGAGCTCAATATTCAGGAGAGTTTTAATGATCACAAAGAAAGCTACTTTTTCACTATGAAAGCGGAAGAAACTCTGATTTCCCTTTCTGACTCATAACGACCCCTCCTTGGGTTTCTGAAGCAGTATCACTATGGAAGTAAATTGCCCAACCTTCCTTCCAGGAGTGGCTGGTGGGTTTGAACCTCCAGCCTTCTGGTTAGCAGTCAAATGCCTTAGGCACTCCGTCAGCAGAACTCCTATTCTTCCATCATCAGAAGTTTGTGTTGAGTTTTACCCTTTGAGCCCAGAAGAGTTTAAACTTCTATGGTGAAATGAGTTCCTTTATATGGCCATTTATTTGTGTTGGTTCTTTGGTAAACCAGCTTGAGAAATTTTTTCCTGGAAGAGACCCTGTGACAGAATTGGTGGTGATAGAGGCAAGGTCAAGAGAACCTAGTCCTGAGGGGGCCAAGAGGAGCTTGTCCTCAGGTATCTAAGAAGAGTCTGTCCTTAGAAGGCCAAGAGGATCCTATCGTCAGGGGCTGAGAGGAGGTCTGCATGGCTGATAGGAACTGAGAGCACTGCACTGAAGAAGGGAGATTTTGCCTACATGCTTCTTGATCCTCATCCTCATCCTGAGTTGTAGCCTGTTGATCTTGATCCTCAAGTTGTACCCTGTGCCTTCCTTAGTAAACCATGTGACTGTGAGTATGGTCTGTGAGTTCTGTGTGGCCATTGCTACAGACTATAAATACTCAGAAGAGAATTAGAGATTGCCATGGGAGGGACAGCTGATACCAGAAGTGGTAAAAAGGTTGGAGAGTGAAGGTATATGAGACCAACTTATAGGGATCGATGAAATCAGACAGGTTTTGATGCTATTATTTCCACCATTTTACTTCCACAGAGATATTGCCTCAGAAACCTAAGGAGAGGTCGCTATGTGTCGGGACTGACTTGAGGGCAGTGAGTTTGATTTTGGGGGGCAACTTTGGAAAGTGTAATCCTCTGTATATTCCAAGGACAGCCATAACAATATCTCCCATCCCACATGCTTTTCTCCAAAGTGATCTTAATCACATGCCCATGGAGTATAACTGTCCCTTCCCCTAGAATCTGGGTTGGCTTGTGACTTGCTTATAACCAACAGGATGAAGTGGAAGTGATACTGAGGGTAGGTCATACAAGGCAATGCAGCTTCTGATTTGTCAACTAGAGTATTCTTTTTTTGAAGCTTTCAACCATCATGAGGCTGCCAGGCTCTAAAGAAACCCAAACTGGTCCATGAAAAGAGAACACATAGAAGAGAGACCTGGGACTACATTAAGAGAGAGAGATTCCTGGGCAATTCTGAGCTGCTCCAGCCCCCCACTGTACCAGCTCCATCTGACTGCAGACACATGAGAGACCCAGAGCCAGAATCACTCAGCCCAGACTCTCCTAAGGTCCTGACCCAAGTGAAATATAATAAAATGATTAGTTGTTGTGTTAAGCCATTATATTTAGAAATGATTTGCTATGTAGCAGTAGTAACTGGAACACAATGTAAACCTCCTCAAGAGTAGTGGGTATTTGGTGTTTTGTGGCCACCTAGCATCACCCCCTCTGGAGGCACCTGAACGAAATGATGTCAGTCATGAGGCCTTCCTCTCCTTCCTGCCTCCCGGGCCTTTGATGTTGTCTTTTGTGGTGCTCAGTTCCAGGCCTGCTTCTTCAGCCTTCCTAATTTTAAATTCCTCTTATCCTTTCAATAAATTTAGACTAAGTCACTTTATGTGATTTATAAACAGTGAGCCCTGACTCATCCAAGGAAGATGTTTTTACAGCTTTAATGAGCTATAATTGACATACAATAAACTAGATATTAAAGTATGCATTCTGATAAATCTTGACACAGGTATACACTTTTAAACTATCACTAAGAACAGAATATTGGACACATCTATTACCTTCTCAGTTTCCTTACACGCAGTTGTAATCCCACCCCCCTGGTCCTCTGCAATCCCTAACCCCAAGCAGCCATTGATCTGTGTTTTTTCAGTACAGATTAACTTGCATTTCCTAGAATTTTAAATAAACGGAGTCCTATGCTATGAACTTGCTTTTCTCAAGCTTCTTTCATGAGATTTATCCATGTTATTGCATGTATTCCATTGTATGAATATACCACAATTTGTTTATCCATTTACCTGTTGATAGATATTTGTGTGGTTTCCAGTTTATGGCTATTATGTCTAATGCTGCTTTGAAAATTCATGTACAGGTTTCTTGGTGTCTTCTGCTTTGATTTCACTGGAGTAAATAGCTAGGAGTGAAATTGCTGTGTCATATTGTAGGCACATGTTTAACTTTCTAAGGTACCACCACAGTGTTTTCCAGGTTGTATAGCTCTGTACCTTCACCAGCAGTGTCTGTTTTCTTGTATTCCTGCTAATTGTTGTCTAATGACAAGCATTATCAGAAACCAAGCTATTTGCATAAATACAGCCAAACAGTTAGGTTCAGCACTGTTGATATGTTTCACCAAGATAACTTTGCTTCCTAGCCCTAGCATTTTCTTATTATCTCTGCATTTCAATGTTACCTTCCAGGCTCTGTAATTAAGCAAATTCTTAGGATTTTAAGCAAATAAGCTTGCACCATTTTAAAGTGGCAAAAACACCCAGGGGCACTACTTAATCCGCTGATTCTCACTTTCAAAGGGATTTCTCAACTGCAGCTGACAGCTTTCTGACTGCAGATCCTCCTTGTCCAGCAGGGCTGGGGTTTCTCTTCACCGCACCACAGTACTTTGTGTCCTCTGCAGAATACATTTATTTGCAGAGTTTCAGCAGGAAGACCCTGGGAGGATGAGTCATTGTCCTTATCCAGAAGTCGTGCTTGAGGCCGCATTGAGAAAACTTTTCCCCTGTTATTGTACAGAATAGGCCTCCATCAGAAAGCAAGAGTTCTGTTTACAGGAAGATTCCCTACCTAGGCAAGAAATGACACTAGAGAAGTGCTGAACAATAAACACAGGAGGCCAGAGTGTAATTTCGTGGCCTCAATAACTTGCCAGCCAATAAATCTAGTTTCAAATGTACTGAAGGAGCTCTGGTAGCATAGTGCCTAAGGCACTTGACTGCTAACCAGAAGGCTGGCAGTTCAAACTCACCAGTCACTCCTCAGAAGGAAGGTTGGGCAATCTACTTCCATAGTGATACTACCTGGGAAACCCAAGGAGGAGTCACTATGAGTTGGCTCCGACTTGATGGCACATAACAACAACAACATACTCATGCGCCACTTACTGATCAGTGGGCTACTCAGAAGCCCTTTGAAGACACTTTTCTAGGAAACCCCATCCTTACACCATCTCCTTCCTGGTGTCACATGTGGAACATTGAGCCAATTGGTGAATTACACAGGTGAAGCACAAGTCAGACCGAGGACCAAGTTGAGGCTGAGATAAGCAGGTGGAGGGTTAGACACAGGGATTAAGGCAAACATGGCTTCACTGTTCTACTTATAACCCTGGGTTCTTACCTTAACTCAATTTTTTACATGATCATTTCCTACTCTTTGTCGGATATTAAATATTCCTAAAAGTTTCTATAAAAATCTTATCTGCCATTTTAAATTGCTTTAAATGAGAAAACTAAAAATTCACTGCTGTCAAGTCGATTCAACTCATAGCGACCCCTCCTTGGGTTTCCCAGGCAGTATTACTATGGAAGTAGATTGCCCAATCTTCCTTCCAATGACTGGTCGGTGGGTTTGAACCACCAGCATTCTGGTTAGCAGTCAAATGCCTTAGGCACTATGCCACCAGAGTTCCTTTTAAATTAGAAGTCAGTTCAAATTCACTAGTGAAGTCTTCGAAGGAGTCAAAATATGGATAACTACCAAACTACATAAACTATTCCAAATGGAAAGCCACCCTGTTCATTTAATGAAGTTAAATAACTCTCAGACTTAAACCTGACAAAGTCAGTACAAAAAAGAAAACTAGAAGAGCTGACAAGGGACAAGGTTGTAGTCACTTCTTGGACCAGCTACTCAGAGGGAGTGAGTAGTTGGATATATGGGCTCGAGACCATAGTTGCAAGGGACATCAAGCTCAATTGGCATAACATACTACACAAAACATTGTTCCACATTCTAATTTGGTGAGTAGGGACTGGGATCTTAAAAGCTTACAAGCAGCCAATGATGGGTGATGCAATCATCTAGATGCAATGATGGGTCTCTCCTTGGCCAGAGCAAAGAAGAATTAAGAAAACCAAAGATTCATGGAAACAATTAGTCCAAGTGACTGGTACACCATATAATCCACAGCTTATATGACTATGAGACCAGAAGAACTAGATGCTGCCTGGCTACCACTGTCAACCACTTGGAGGGGGATCTATGTAGGAGATCCTGGATAGAGTGGGAGAACAATGTGGAACAAAACTCAAAATCATTAAAAAAAA
>NW_006922270.1:1066412-1067258 GCF_000298275.1 Orycteropus afer afer | reverse complement strand
AATGCACTTATGACTTAAATATTAAATATGTATCATATCAGAAAGCCAAAGAAAAAACTATATATGCAAAGATACATTTAACAAAATTCAGTATCTATTTTTGATATATTTTGTAAAAGAAAAAAAAATGATAAGAAATTGATATCATCTTGATTAAAAGAAAAAACAAACAACACTAAATTAATTCTCAATAAACACAAAAATGGCCCCATTAATTTCTAAATAAAACAAGAGTATCCCTTTAAATCATATTCTTATTTGCATCAGTGATCTGGAAGTGTTGGACAAGGCCATGAAACAGGAAACAGTAATAATTATTTTAGAAAAGAGGAGACAAAAATTTCCTTATGAAACTCAACCAACTGAAAAATTCTTAAAATCAAAAAAGGTTAGTAAAGTTGCAAAATGCAAGACAGATATAGTAAATATAAAGTGTTCCATAGGGTAGTCATGAGTCATAATCATCTCAAAGGCACACAACAATAATTTATCAAAAAGAGCTAAATGATAATCAATAGCAACAAAATAGATAACATACTTCAGATACTCTTGAAATACATGTACTCTGGAAAGCCAGAAAAGATGATTTGCATAAATAGAGACATACCATGATCTACCAGTAAATAGTGAATAATTCAAATAAGCCAATCACTTCAAACTAATTTATAAACTTAAGGAGCCCTGTTCATTCAGTGCTTAAGCAGTTGGCTGCCAATTGAAAAATTGGCAGTTTGAACTCTCTTAGTGGTTCCATGGTAGCATAGTGGCTAAAGCACTTGACTGCTAACCAGAAGGCTGGCGGTTCAAACCCACCAGCCACTCCTCGGAAGGAAGGTTGGGCAATCC
>NW_006922270.1:1062882-1065212 GCF_000298275.1 Orycteropus afer afer | reverse complement strand
AAGCTCAATTGACATAACATACTACATAAAAGGGAGCCCTGGTGGCATAGTGCCTAAGGCATTTGACTGCTAACCAGAAGGCTGGTGGTTCAAACGTATCAGCCACTGCTCAGAAGGAAAATGGGGCAATCTACTTCCATAGTGATACCACCTTGGAAACTCAAGGAGAGGTCGCTATTGGTCTGATCCAACTCAGTGGCAGTGAGTTTAGTTCTTTTGGTTTTGACTACACAAAAACATTGCTCTACATCCTACTTTGGTTGAGTAGTGACTGGGGTCTTAAAAGCTTGCAAGTGGCCATCTAAGATGCAACAATTGGTCTCACCTTGTCCAGAGCAAAGAAGAATGAATAAAACCAAAGACACATGGAAACAATTAGTCTAAGGGACTAGTGAACCATGCAAACCTCAGGATACATGACCCTGAAACCAGAAGAACTAGATGGTGCCTGGCTACTACTGTCATCTACTTAGAAAGGGAACAAAATAGGAGATCCTGGATAAAGTGGGAGAATAATGTGGAACAAAACTCAAAGTCATAAGAAAAAGACCAGGGTTATTTGTCTAATAGAGACTAGTGAAACCCCCAAGACTATGGCCCCTGATCACCCTTCAGGTTTGGAATTGAACTCACTCCCTGGGTTCCAGCCAAACAATAGACAGGCATATAAGATGAACCTTTACAGCAGGTAGGTACACTCCTTAGAGCAATCAACCATGGAAGACCAGAAGGGCAGAATTTGCACAGGGAGATAGCTCAGATGGCAGGAATGCATAGGGAAGGGTAAACAGAGGTAAGAAGCGGGAAGACAGCTGTTACATTAAGGAGATTGCAGTCAATGTCTTGAAACAAAATGTGTATAAACAGTTGTATGGAAAATGAATTGGAAACTTTTACCCAAATAACACTCTCTCTCTCTCACACACACACACACACAAGATTGATGACTGTGAGGTCATAATCAAAAGAGGTAGCACAATGGCTAACAGCTGTGTTCTGAATCCAGATGCCTCATATCTGTGCTCAGTCTCTTACTATCTGTGTGACCTTGAGCAAGTCATCTAACTTCTCTATGCCTCAATTTCCTTATCTGCCCAGTGGGATTTAATTGACAGTCTGGTTACCTAGTGCCCCTCTGACAAGAATATATCACAAATGAGATGGCCTTAACAAACAAGAGTTTATTCTCTCACAGTGAAGCTTTAAGTCCAAGTTCAAGTGCCAGGCTCTTGGGGTTGTGTGAAAGCCCCTCAACCTTGGGCTTCAGCTCTGCCTCTTGCTCTCGGCCCACTGAAGCTAGAGGCATCTCTTCACTCAGGCTGCTGAGGCTAACAAGCCCAAGGTCAATAAATAAAATGGCATGGTCATGATGTTACCAAACCACATGGCAGGCCATTAATTTAAGTCCACTGAAAGTCCCAAGGTCAGCAGAGCTTGGCAGGATGCTGAATAACGACCCGGCTACATGCAGGGTTCAAGGTTTCATAAGCTCAAGACTATGCCCAAGGTTTCTCCTTATATACAGGAAGCAAACCACATCACTAGGGAAACTCCCTTTCAATGGATTGGCTGCTCTAAAAATACACATCTGATCCCATTATGGGAACAACCCACATCACAATTGCTTAAACCACACAGAATTATGGACTAGCCAAGTTGACACACAGCTCCAACCATCACATTGACAGATTTGTCATGAAGATTAAGTGGGTTAATAATTGAAAATGTTTAGAGCAATGCTTAGCACATGGCAAATACTATAGATATTTTTCTAAAAATATATGAAATTCATAAATATCCATACATTACAAAGAGTGTGGGAAAAAGAAACAATATTAATCAAGAGAAATTCATTCAATTATGAAATATATCAGATAATGAATTAATATTTTTAATTTGTAAAAAGCTTTTGCCAGTCACTAGAGAAGCCCTTGTACTCTGCATCCACAATAACCTCCAGAAGCTAGTGGCTTAAAAAGGTGGCAATTTATTTCTCTGTTATGTAAAAGTTTAGCAGTTGGAAGCTGGAGCTGCTTTGGTGGCCTTACAGTGTTAGGAAGGCAGGGTGCTTCGATTTTTCTGCTACACCATGGACCTTTCCCAAGGTTACCTCACAACAGTGCACAATAGTTACAGCTCCAACCAGCAGGAATGACGAAGGGGCAGAGGATCTTATGCAATCTTCTCTTAAAGGTCATTCCTTGGAATTAATACCTACCATATTTGCTTACATCATATAACTACACCAAACAGTGTGGGAAGCTGGGAAATATAGTCTTCATCCTCTGTGGCTATGTCTCTGGCTAAAAATTAGAGATTGTAATACTAAG
>NW_006922270.1:1056899-1062432 GCF_000298275.1 Orycteropus afer afer | reverse complement strand
CAGAGATACAACAGTAAATGAATGTACATGGTTTTATAAGAGCATTTACTATAATATTAAAGTGAAAACTAGAAAATAATTCTTACTGTTCAACAATAAGTTAAGATGGAACATTGCAAAACCGTTAAAGATCATGGAGAGGGGAGAAGGAGAGAGAAAGGGGGAAAGAGAGAGAAAGGTTGGAAAAGAAAAGGGGGTGAAGGGGAGGAGAAAAGTAGTGAAGACAGAATATTAGTGTGATGCTTGTTTTGCAAATTTCAATAGTAATAACAGCTAGCCTCTATTGAAATATTAACTCGTAATCTTTGCAATACTGTTAGTACATGCTGTTATCCTTCCTTGGCAGATGAGAAAAATGTCTCATGGAGATACTAAGTATTTGCCCAAAGTTATACAGTTATGAAATAACAAACAAACAAAGGATATAAAACCACTTGATTCGACTCCAAAGTTTGCTATGTTATTTTCTGACTGGAAAAAATGGTAGCAACAGAGAGAAATGAAAAAGAGAAGGAAACAAAAAATGTCAACACTCGTGAACTTGGTGAGAATTTTACTGGCTATTTACTTTCTTCTTTATTCTTTTGTGAATAAATTTCTATTTGATGATTATTCACTTTAATAATGAAAATGATAAAAGAAAACTCAAGTGCTACCAGCTTGTATTATATCATCTCATGTTGCAGACTGAGGTTTGACCTGTTTATAAATCTGCGCTTATGCATAATTTATTGTACATTATCTAAAGAAATGACAGCAATTCTCTTGGTTACCCATGGAAAAGGAAAAAAAAAAAAAAACATATCTCCCACTTCATTGTCAAGTTATGCTCTTGATTTTCTCATCAGAATGCCTGACAGATAATAATTGTGGCTATTCATAGACATATGAATTCACTATATTAATAACCAGTGTCCTGAATGCAGGGCACGTGAGGTATAAGATAAATGACAAGTTAATGAGTTTTTCTTTTTGGTAGCTAGCATCCACTCCAGTAAACAACATCTTGTGTTTTTTTTTTTTTTTTTTTTTTTTGTTTGTTTGTTTGTTTACAATGAAGAACACATAGTAGGCATATGATGCCTTTAAGCTGAATCAGAGAAATAGAGCCTTCATGAGTAGTAACTGGGATCTTAAGAGCTTGCAAGCAGCCATCTAGATGCAACAATGGGTCTCTGCTCATCCAGTGCAAAGAAGAATGAAGAAAACCAAAGATTCATGGAAACAATTAGTCCTAGTGACTAGTACACCATAAGATCCTCAGCCTATATGACTATGAGACCAGAAGAACTACATGGTGCTGGCTACCACTGTCAACCACTCTGAGGGGGATCTATGTAGGAGATCCTGGGTAGAGAGGGAGAACAATGTGGAAAAAAACTCAAAATCATTTAGGAAAAAAAAAAGGGGGGGGACCAGGTTTGCTGGTCTGATAGAGCCTGGTAGAACCCCTGAGACTGTGGCCCCTAGCTGCCCTTCAATTCCAGGTCTGGAATTGAACCCACTCCTGTGGCTTCCAGCCACACAGTAGACAGGCATACGAGCTGAATATTTACATTAAGTAGATACACGCCTTGGAGAGAACAATCATGAGAGAAAGAAGGGCTGTTTATGCACAGGGAGACAGCTCAGGGGGCAGGAGGGCATGGAGGGATGGACAAGGGGAAGAGGTAACTGTGGGGAGGAAGTGGGAGGGGAACTGCTGCACTGTGGGAAATTGTAGTCCATGTCATGAGACAAAGCGTATGTGAACTGCTGTATGGAATGTGAATTTGCTTTGTAAACTGTCACCCAAACCACAATTTGAAAAATAATAATAAAGAA
This sequence comes from Orycteropus afer afer, assembly GCF_000298275.1. Lineage (NCBI taxonomy): Eukaryota > Metazoa > Chordata > Mammalia > Tubulidentata > Orycteropodidae > Orycteropus > Orycteropus afer. The sequence continues at coordinate 1,060,608 of NW_006922270.1, read as the reverse complement.
TAAATTCCTGTTTGTTAAGCCAAAAAAAAAAGAAAAAGAAAAAGAAAGAAAGAAATAGAGCCTTCTAAATTCTAACTCTGGGTTTGTGCCATGCTGCATAATTAAAAAGTGATAATAGTATTTCAATCCACAAATATTTTTGAGCATAAAATCTGTGAGTCATAATGCCAGGGTTAGAGAAGCAACAGTAAAACAAAGCAGACAAGGTCTCTGTCCTCACTGAGGTTGCTGTTAGCTTCTGTGGCATCAATTCCTACTCACGGTAAGCCCATGTGCGCAGAGTAGAACTGACCCATAGGGTTGGTTCTCAAGGCTATGGCCTTTCACCAGCAGATCACCAGGTTTGTTTTCCAAGGTGCTTCTGGCTGGGTTCGAACTGCCAACCCTTTGAAGTGCTTAACCATTTGTGCCAATTAGAGAAGTCTGTAAACTATGGCATACAAGCCAAATTTAGTATACTATCTTGTTTTTATAAACCCCATGAGCTAAGAATGGTTTTTACAGGTTGAAATGCCTGGGAAAAATCAAAAGGAGAATAACATTTCATGATATTTGAAAATGACATGCAATTCCAATTCCAGTGTCTATAAGTAAAGTTTTATTGGGACACAGCCACACCCATTTGTTTACGTATTGTCTGTGGCTGCTTTCATTCTGCAAATACAGAGCCCACTAATTATGGCAGAGAACGTAAGCAGCCTGCAAAGCTTAAGATATTTATTATCTGGCCCTTTACAGAAAAAGTTTGTCGACCCCTGCCTTAGAGGTATTGATTTTAATTGAAGACACATGAGGACCGAGCATTATCCTTTTACTAAATGGAGTTCTAGCTAATTTTCTCCACTTTGATTTGCACAGGTATTACCTGGGGATAGGGATATAATGCAGATTTTGATTCAGCAGCTCATGCATAGAGTACAGATTCTGTATTTCCAATAAGTTCCTAAATAGTGATTTCCAGCTACTTAGAGACTAGGTCCTTTAACCCTTTCACAACCACTGGGACATGTATGGTACACTTACATTTTTTGCCTCTCTTGTAGCTTGCGATGCGAGTGTTCCACTTATAGCACGTGCTAGTATCTGTTGGGGTGATGTATTTCTGTTTATAAGTGAAGAAACGTTCAGTGGCACCAAATCACTGTGTGCAGAGGGTGTTGAGTGAAGAGGTGCACCCTGGAGGTGTGAATATGTAAAACCTTTGTCTTTTCTGGCTTTTGTACAGCAAACTCAGCCTTATCAGTATATGTAGTTTTCTGTGTTTCACCTGGAAGCTGTGGTTTTGGTGATGATGTGATTGTCAAGTGATTAACTTATTTCCAGGCGCAATACCATATCTTTATGCAAATCACACCACCTTCTATGTTTGTTTGCCAGTCGCTCCCTCCCCATCCCCAGAGGTGTGTCCTAAGCACTATGCTAATTTTTGTTTACAGCTGTGCCACAGCCACAAAACAATGGGGACGGATGTGATCAGCTTTCCCTCAGGCTCACTCTCATTAGGCAGCTTACTGTGGGCCAAGAAATCAAAAGAAAAGGAAGACCCTCCTTTCTTGTGAAGAACAAGCCAGGAGTAAGCAGGACGTCAAATGACATAAGGCTCTGACAGGTTGGAAAGCATTTAGCTGTCAAGGGCTCCAGAACGCGATGCAGAGAAAGCAGCACTAGGAAGGCGACTCCAGCAACGGCTCTGTGTGGCCGCTGCAGGGTGTCCTTACATGGTACCATGTGTTTCCAAAACTTTCACACAATCAAATACATTTGCTAAGAACAAATGATTTTTCTCATGCCTCATCTCACCTATCCTACCTCCAGAGTCCAGGGGGACATATGTTTCCCACACATTACTTATCAAAATCCATCTTACATAACAAAATTTTAACGTGACTCAATTATTCAGCATGAACTCCATTACAGAAAAACCTTGTATCAAGCAAATCTAACAAACATTAAAAAAAAAAAAAAATCAGTCATGAAAGGGTTAAGCCTCCTGAGAAGCGTTAAGCCAAAGAGCAAAACACATTGCAATAGAAAAACAAAAGTAGCCACAGAAACTAGTTTACTGTGATTGGTGATTTTTCTGTCACTGGTTTATTCTTGTGGCAAGGTAAAGGATTTGGATGCTAAAGCTCATTTCTCAATTATTTTTTCTAAGGAGAGCAGAGGTGACCCACTTTGCCCAAGTGTGAAAAGGGATTACAGGCATTTATTTGTTATTATTAGCTACTTGTGAAGTGAATATTAGAGGAAAAGTAATATATGGACCTGAATTTTCTTTGGAGAAGAAGAAAAAAGGTAAGTTCATATGAACACTACTATCTACTGAAATCATTTCTTTCCATATTTAATAAAAATGAAATATTAATAAAGTATCTAGTTTCATATCTCTGATTAAACACTATTGATGAAAAGATGAATAAAAGCTGCCTGAATATGGTACCCTAAATTTTGAATCTTGATTCTAACAAGAATCTAACAATCTTCTAACACTGTGATTAAAAAACAACAAAAACGAAAAAACTACCTGCTTAATATCAAATGTTAGCAAGGTTATAGGGCAAGTGGAACTGTCATGCAGTGTTCTCAGGAGTGTAAATTGGTACAACCACTTTGAACAACAGTTTGTCAGTATCTACCAAAGCTTAGTGTATGCCTTTGCTACGCCTCAATCATTCTGCTTTTCATACATATGTAAAAGAAATGCATGCATGTTGTATATCAAGAGGTTTCTACAAATTTTTTACTGCAGCATTATTCTTAACTCAAAACTAGAAACAGCTTGCATGTTAACTGAGAGTAGAACAGAAAACAAATTGTGATACACTTATTACAATGGAATATACATAACAGAATAAAAAAAACTATACTCAATAATATGGATGAATCTCACAACATAATTTTGAGTAAAACAATCCAGATATAAAAGAGAACAAACTCTATAAAGTCTGAAAAAAATCAAACCATTATATGCTGCTAAAAGTCAGATAGTGCTTAGCTGAGTAGGGGGATTAATGACTTTAAGGGGACACAATAGGGGCTTCTGGGCTGCTTATGATGTTTTGCTTCTTCACCTGGGCACTGGTAACATGGGATGCTCGATTTGTGAAAATTCGTCTGACTGTACGCTTGTGATTTGTGCACTGTGAACTTGTCTGAGAAGCCTCTTGCTACTTTAGGGAAAATGCAATCAATCCAATCAACTTTAAAATCCCAGAAAATATAGTTAGTAGCTCTTGCTACCAGTGGTAGAAAAGATACTCCTAGAAATAGCAGGCCATTTCATTAATCATGATTTAGCTACACAACCATAGAGCCCTCACGTAGACACCTCCTGACACGGTGATGTGAAGGGCACATGTAAAGTTTCCATGCCCAAAGTCCATATGGCACCTTATGACTGAGGAAGTCTAGGGTCAAAGGGGCCCTTTTTTATACTAACAACAATCCTGGAAGGAGATACTGTATTATCTTCACCATTTGAAGATTAGTTTAAAGAGGACCTCATTATTCCTCTATGCTGGGACTTTTCTGCCTACTTGTCCTCATCAGGAATGTAGTGTGGGCTCTCTTTGGGTTATTCTGGTTTTACATGAGAATTTGAGAAGGACAGGCCAGGCCAATACTGAGAACAACACTCATACACCTCTCTGAAGTCTCTAATGTTTATACAAATATATATGTATGTGTGTGTGTGTGTGTATATATATAT
>NW_006922270.1:1036738-1056799 GCF_000298275.1 Orycteropus afer afer | reverse complement strand
TATTTCCAAGAATATACATGAGATTTTATCCTAATGGCATAAGTATCAAGAAAGCTGGAATTGGCTCTACCTTGTTTTCATCTGTAACTCTACATCTAGCAAAATGCCAAACACATAACAGGAATTAAAATTACATGAAAAATAAACCAAAGTAAAGAACTATATATATATACATACACATATACTATGATACTCTTGTAAAATCCACACAAATACATGCAACTATCGGAAGGAAGATGGGGCAATCTGCTTCCGTAGTGATACTGCTTCGGAAACCCAAGGAGGGATCACTATGAGTCAGGTCCTACTCGAGGCACACAACAACAAACAACAACATTAAGTGCATGACAGGGAAAAAAATCTTAAAAAGCATAGAAGTTACTGGTGATTTGTTTACTTGTTTTCGCTTTTCCATATTTTTGGAATTTTCAATAATTAATAGAAATATTTTTAAAAATAAAAAAAATGAAAAAGGTTGAAAATCTCACAAAAACATGAAAAACAGTAAAGAATAACTATATTGTTGTCATGTGCCATTGAGTCAATTCCAATACATAGTGACCCTAGAGGACAGAGTGTTACTACCACAAAAGGTTTCCAAGGCTGTAATCTTTATAGGAGGCCCTGGTGGTGCAGTGATTAGACTGCTCGGCTGCTAACTGAAAGGTCAGCAGTTCAAACCCACCAGCTGCTCTGCAGGAGAAACCTGTGGCAGTCTGCTTCCACAAGGATTGACAGCCTTGGAAACGTATAGGACAGTTCTATTGTCCTATAGTGTTGTGATGAGTTGGAATCAACTTGATGGCAGTGTGTTTGTGATGGTTTGGCTTAAGCTTTATGGAAGCAGACTGCCACATCTTTCTCCCACAGGGCAGCTGGTGGGTTCCAGCTGTGGCCCTAACCGTTGTGTCACTATACTGTGTCTGCTATCATTGACATGTGCTCTCTTTTTGCCCTTCTTTAGGGTCAGTGGCTTGAGGAGGCCAAGTTTGCATCAGAACAGCCCTTTTTCCTCCACACTAACAGAGCAGTCGGGTCACAGCCAGCATTTTCCTGTGCATGTGTATGAGGCAATGGTTTAGTGCTTTTGTGTTCTTATAGACTTTCAGGGTGCTGTGTATCTGCTCACCTATAAGTTTACAGATGCATTTCTTCTGCCTCTTCATTTCAGATTTCTGAAACGCAATATACCATGTGAGAAAAAAGCAGTCAAACCTCAGAATATCCCTAGCTTGCTGCATTTCCTGAATCCACATAATCTGCCTACTTCTTATCCCAGGGCAATAGACTTCTGCTGAGATTTTACCTGCCTCAATTTTTCTTCTCTTTTGGTACCAACTTCTGAACACCAGCTCTCCTCAGACCCAGTGCAGACTCGGTTCTTTGTAATTAATCACCTCAGCTGGTCTCTACCAAATGACTCAGATACATGATTTGAAAGGCTATGTTTTATTCCACAATATATTTATATCCAAAATGTTGTTGTTGTTAGAACCCACCAGCTACTCCTTGGAAGGAAGGTTGGGCAATCTACTTCCGTAGTGATACTGCCTCAGAAACCCAAGAAGGGGTCACTATGAGTCGGGTCCGACTCCATGGCACTTAACAACGACAAGTTTTATTCCACAATATATTTATATCCAAAATGTTGTTCTTGTTAGGTGAAACTGAGTTGGTTTTCAACTCATAGCAACCCCATGTACAGAGAAGAACTGCCCCATAGCATTTTCTTGACTGTAATCTTTACAGAAACAGATCACCAGGGCTTTCTCCCATGGAGCCATAGGGTGGGTTCAAACCATTAATTTTAGGGCTAGCAGCCAAGTATTTAAATTTAACCACTGTGCCAGCAGGTCTCCTTACACACACACACACACACACACATGTATATGTATGTATGTATGTATATATGTATATATATGTATATTACCCCATATCACAGATAAAAGGATGATTGAGAGATGCTTCATGCCATTAGAATGGGTATGTTTATTAGAAAAAACAACCTAAACAGGGCTAGGTTAGGGAAGCAGAAAGATATGACAAAGAGTGATGAGAAGCCACAAAGAGACAAAGAGAACATTTGCTGTTTTGTAGTCCTAGAAGGCTCTGCAGCCAGAGTGGTCAAAGATTATTAGACCTTAGAAGAATCTTCTGTGGTCACAGACACCCTTCCTTCACTCAAAAAGGTACCCAGGATGATGGGGTTTAATGGTTTTCGTTACAGATATGTAGCCAGCAGTAACAGAAGCTAAGAGTGGACTTTCTATGTCCTTTCATCTTCCACAACTATGTTCCTAGAACTTGGGGATTTTTATGGACCAGTACAATTGCTATATAGGAAAATTGCTGATGATTAGATATATAACATACTTGCTAAGCTATCATTTTGCTGAGTAACTTTATTTAAACAAAAGGGGGGGAGAGAAGAACCAAATGTCATCTACTATAACTATCATTTCATAAAATACATAATCTCAGAGAAAAGGATATTAATTTAAATTGTAGAAATGTGTATGGATGTTGGTGACCCACCAGACTTCTATATCCTGTCTCAATTTATCAGCCACTTGTTATGCATATAGGTTCTACTGGAATACTAAGACCTGGGAATGCTGATTTTACCTCCATGGGCTCATCCAATAGGAATTTATATCGACTGAGTATGTCTGTTCCTAGCCAGTGCCTTAGTTTGAGTTCTCCAGAAGCAGATCCTGAGGCAATAACTTGAATATCAAAACCAAACTCACTGCCATTGAGTTGGTTGCGACTCATAGTGACCCCTCCTTGGGTTTCCAAGGCAGTATCTCCATGTAGATTGTCAACCTTCTGCAGAGTGGCTGGTGAGTTTGAACCGCCAGCCTTCTGGTTAGCAGTCAAATGCCTCAAGCACTATACCACCAGAGCTCCTTAATAACTTTAATACAAGTAGTTTATTTGGGAAGTGAGCCCAGGAAAAATTTAGAGGTGAGTGGTGAAGTAAAACAGGGAAAGGAAGGAAGCAATTACAGTGTGCACCTCAGATATTTGCCCATCAACTCTCCATCCGTCATTGGTAGAGGACTGCTCCCAGGTGTGTTAACTTCTTGGCACTATTGACCTGCTCCTAGCACCATGAAGACTGCTCCTACAACCAGATAAAGTCCTCAAGCAGAGAGATGCAACTATTTGTGTCTGAATTCCCTGGCGTGGCGAAGGCTGGGGGACATATCGGGGCAGCTCCAGTAGCATCTGTTATGCCAGTTTATGAAGAGTTCTCAAAGCATACAGGATAATTAACCTCACTTTGATATTGAGACCAATTCTTTATTTAAGGCTGGAGTTAAGTGGAGAATTTGTAGGTTTTAAAATAAGACTATTTCTTATATTCCCTGGGGTTTCCAAAAGGCATTCTGGACACTTTGTGATCGCTGTTTTAGTAAGAACTTGACATATTCAAGAGAAAACAGAAGTAAGAACTAAGGAGGCTTCTAGAGCACAGAAGGTGAGGGGACTGACTTATGTCGGCTTTTGCCTCCTCAGGCAGTTAGGTAATGACAAAGGAAAAAAAAAAAAAAAACATTTATTACATGAGGGATTTAGAGACTGTCAGAAAGAGTTTGTGGGGAAAAAAAGAAGTTGAATTTATTTCACATTCTTTAATAAACTAAAATTAGTCACCACTGAATAAATCATAGAGGCTACTGCAACCTCTTCTTAGATACTTGCCAAGTTATGATGCATAAGGCTATGTTGTTTTTGTGTTACTTTAACTTTGGATTCATATTTGGTTATGACGTAGTTCTAACGATGTTACCTCTTCATATAGCCATCTGTATCTCTACAGATAAGCATATTAAGAGATAAGGAGCAACAGGGTCAACATTTGTTGAGCTGTGATTCAGGGAGAAGATTAGGTTATTTCTTCATTCAAGAGACATTTGCTGAACCTCTATTATGTGTCTGGCACTGAATATGCTCAAGATTCAAAGATCAGAAAGATATTGGTCTGCCCTCAAGGAGCTCAGAGCATAATAGCCATAAAGTCCATATACCACATGGAAAATGAGGAATTGGAGTACACACTGTTGTCAAATCAGACCAAGGGTTTGGAAACTAGAAATCTAACATAGACATAGGAAAAGTCTGGCAAGTCTCAGGGTCCAGAGAAAGAGCTTGGGTAAAGTTTGACAATGGCAACATCGGTAAGTGTGTAGAAGTAGGTCTAACACTTGGCTGGAAATTGGGCCATTGTGGTCATCAGTCTTCATTAACATTTTCTCCTGGAAACCATCCCACACACATGAAGTTCCAACAGACACCAATGGTGGCAGGCATGTCAGTCCTGCCATTTAGACCAGAAGTGAGTTCCTGTTGTAGACTCTATATTAAGCATGCATGAAGTGAGTCCTGGGCACCCACCACTTTGCCCTAATTTTTGCTATGTTTGTTCATCTTGTAGAATTGAGTCTTAGTTTCATACTGGGCTTGAACACTTCCCTAAGCATCAGCCCATGTGACTAGAAACCTAATTATTTTCCAGAGACCTAAGTGCATCCTTCTTCTCTAGAAGGATAGATCATCTTGCCACATGTCCCCTTCTCCATCCTCCACAACCTCTTGCCAGCTGGATCCTGTCCTGATTAATCATCTTCTCCCACACTTGGATGACTCTGAGTACCAAACATGTCTGTGTTCCTTATCCTGTGCCCTATCTCAGAGTCTGGGCATACTGGAATATCAGTATTGGCAAGAATAAAATGATAGCAGCTGACATTTATTCACACCCACTATGTGTCAGGTACTGTGTTATACACAATCTCATTTATCTTCACCCTATGAGAAAAGTACTCTTATTATCCTCATTTTATTGAAGAGGCATTAAGGGTTAAAGTGACATAGCTCAGAAAAGAATTAACTGAGTCTGGGACCCAGATCTGCTGAAGCACTAGTTATGCTCTAAACTGCCAATCTCTCCTGTGATAAACCACTTGTAGGCACTGTAGGTAGGGATGATGTCAAACCCCTTGGGGATATGTCCTTTAGGAACATGTCCCTAGGCTCACAAGGCCCATGCCTTTTCCTTCCTTCCAGACGGCCATGCACTACCAAAGACCCAAGAAGCCTCACAGCTGAGCTCCACTGATGTATGAAATTAGGTTTAATTTTCATATTATTTCTTCCTAAACAGGCAGGTAGTGTTCTCAGGATATTAAAAATATGGGTGTCTACTAGTAGATGAGAAATTAATACAGCTGACTCTGGGAAAGGTAAAGCAGATATCTGCTGTAAGTGTGTCTAGATAAAGAGATACGTCTCCAGAAGAACAAAGAAAGAAAATCATTTTCTCATGAATTTGTCTTCAGGGCCATCATGCATATATTTGAAGTATAATAACCAGAGTTGTGTTTTCTATTTTCTGAAGTTGTCATTGCTGCTCTCATTGTTGGTGCCATCAAGTCAGTTCCAGCTCATAGTGACCCTATATACAACAGAACGAAACAGTGCCAGCTCTTGTGCCGTACTCACATTGTTCCTATGCTTGAGCCTCCTGTTGCAGTCACTGGGCCAATCCATCTCATTGAGCATCTTCCTCTTTCTTGCTGACCTATTTTTCCAAGCACGATGTTCTTCTCCAGGGACTGGTCCCTTCTGATAACATCAGAAGTACGTAAGATGAAGTCTTGCCATCCTTACTTCTAAGGAGCATTCTGGCTGTACTTCTTCCAAGACAGATTTGTTCATTCTTCTGGCAGTCCATGGTATATTCAAAATTTTTGCCAACATTATAATTCAAAGGAATCAATTATTCTTCAGTCTTCCTTATTCATTGTCCAGCTTTTGCATGCATATGAGGTGATTGAAATCCTATGGCTTGAGTCAGGTTCACCTTAGTCCTCAAAGTGATATCTTTGCTTTTTAACACTTTAAAGAGGTCAGATAGCTGTACTATCATTAGTGATTTTAACCAGACACCCAAAGTTGACCCTGGAAATGTTTTTAAATTACCCATTGAAAAAAAAAACTGTTGCCATTGAGTCAATTCCAACTCATAACAGCCCTATAGGACAGAGTAGAACTTCCTCATGGAGTTTCTAAGGCTATAATCTTTACTAGTACAGATTGCCAGGTTTTGGTCTTTTTTCTCACAGAGTAGCTGGTGGGTCCTTTAAGTTAGCAGTCCAGTGCTTACCCACTGTACCACCAGGGCCCCTTTTGAAATTGCTGTTGTTGTTGTTATGTGCTGTCGAGTCGGACCCGACTCATAGCGACCCCTCCTTGGGTTTCCGAGGCAGTGTCACTACAGAAGTAGATTGCCCAACCTTCCTTCCCAGGAGTGGCTGGTGGGTTTGAACCGCCAGCCTTCTGGTTAGCAGTCAAGTGCCTTAGGCATTATGCTACCAGAGCTCCCCTTTTGAAATTAGGCCACAATATCTCTATGAGGAGCATAATCTATTGATAAGAACAAATGCAAAGCTTACCATTCATGTTAGAATCCCTCTTGGCATTCCAGGCCCAGTCATATTCTAGTTGAAGTGACAGTGATTACATGGCATCTATAAGGTTTTGGCAACTGCCAACAGACAAATATCACATTCTTATTTTGAAATTTTAGCTGTTGATCCACAGCACCATAAACTCCAAGACAAGCATTCTTGACTAGCAGACTGCATGGTTGTGAGGCCTGCTGATAAGACCTTGGCCAGATTTGCTGCTCCCAGGATTTCTCTATTATACAAAGTTGACCTTGGACATGTTTTGAAATTACCCATTTGGGGGAAAAATTCTAATTGTCCTATCTTAGTTTCCCATCTTTTGACTTGAACACCAAATCAGATTTGGCACCACTGTCCATTAAAAAGAATGACACAGAAATGAAAATTCATGTACTTCTCAGCACCACAGTCTGAATCATCAGACAAGAATTTATTTGAGACTTCTCTTCTATTCCTCTTTGGCCTTATTATTAAATTGCAACCTTGTTTTCTTTCTTTCTTTTTTAATGGAGAGCATAAGTTTACTAAAAACCTGATATAATACAAGTTTAAATGCAACCAATTCTCAAAAAGATAATTTCCCTAATTGCAATCAATTACTCAGCTTGGGTGATGATATTCTATTATATGCAATGATCTGTAGGATCATATTTGCTAACACTTGCCTATTCCATATGTCTTCCAGTCCCCTGTAGGCTCCTCTAAACAGATGAGAACAACTCATCCCTCCCAGGACACTAGGGGAAATTAGTGACACACAAAATAAACCATCATTAGATTTGGGGGTTGAGGAGAATAGTAGGGAATCAAACAAGGACTTGAATGTGAAAGCAAGATGACTTGGCCTTGTGGTGCATACATATTCCCTACACAGATACACACACACACACACACACACACACACCAAACAACTATTTGAGCAGACTTTAGGACATAATCTTATCTCCCCACAGGAGTGTCCAGAGCACAAAGAGATTTTCTCTGTCCTTTTCTAGCTGCACTGACAACAACACTTAGAGATACTTTAGGGCCAAAGTTTCAGCTCCATTCGTAAGGATGATTCCACTTACAATTTAATATCAACAAAAGTACTTGCTACAGTGCTTTCCTTTTCACTACTAGTTAACCTTTGTATCAGGCAACTTAAAAGCATTACAAGCAGTCTTCACATTTCTCATATACTTTTGAAACTGTTAACAGCAACAGTGAATAAAATATATACCATTTAAAATTTTCAAATGTTTTAAAATATATGACTTCCCAGCATTTCCCCTTCACCATGTTATTGACACCTTACACATGTAAACACACACACACACACACACACACACACACATAAATATATTATTGTTAGGTGCTTGCCAAAGGGGCAAGGAGGCTGCATCTTCTGACCTCCTCTAACCACACAACAGGAAGACAGAATCACCATCAATAGCCCAAGGCCTATTCCTGTGAGGCCAGACATGCTGCCTCCCTCCAGCCCTTTCACCAATCCTGACACCAACTGTTCCTCCTGCAGCACCCACAACCTCTCTGCTGAGTTCGATAGTTCACTGCAGTGGCCACACAGAAGTCACAGATTATGAGGTCTATTAGGGAAGCAGCAGGCTACAATTCAAGTTCAGGAACAACGCTCAGTCTCTCTTGGCCCACTGTCTCTCAGCCAATGGTTTCTCTCAGTCTCTCCCAGCAGTGTGTGTCTCTCGGTGTCTCTTCCTCAGCAGTGCATCTCTTGGTGTCTCTTTCTCAGCAGCACATGGCTCTCAGGAGCACATGTGTCTCAGCAGCACGTCTTTCTCAGCCAGCAGTCAGCAAGACACCTTCTGCCTCTAGGAGGGCTCCTTTTGAGCCTGGGAGAGTGGCAAACTAACCAATCATAACATCAGAATTCTAAGCGCCTGAGAGAGAGAGCGCGAACTTCCCAGAATATTGCTTTGTGCTACTCTCAACAGAAATACCCCAGGTGGATAACTTTTAACAATCAGAAGCCCCTCAGTTGCTCACAGCAAATTCCACCACGGAGTTTACAAAGACTTATGGCTAGAAAAGCCATACCAAGTAATTTACTACATCACAGTGCTGTCAAGTCTGCTCTGAAATACAGTTACCCTGCGCACAACAGAAGGAAACACTGCCTGGTCCTGAGCCATCCTCACAACTCTTGCTATGCTTGAGCCCATCATTGCAGCCACTGTGTCAATCCATCTCATTGAGGGTCTTCCCCTGTTTCGCTGACGCTCCACTTTACCAAGCATGATATCCTTCTCCAAGGATTGGTCCCTTCTGACAACATAACTAAGGTGTGATACATATATATATATACCAAAACCAAACTCACTGCCCTCAAGTCGATTCAACTCATAGCAACCCCTCCTTGGATTTCCAAGGAGGTATCTCCTTGGGAAGTAGATTGCCCAATCTTATATAATTTCACATTTCCCCATCCCCTTGAGCACACACACACACACACACAAACTCACAGTCATACATATACTTACAGCTACCCTCCAAACACACATATTTATACACTTGGAGGCAGAGATAGGAACTTTCCGAGAAGCAGCATTTTATCTGACAGAATCTGGCCTTTCTAAGATTTGAGTTCTAAAGAGAATTAGAAAGAAAATATGATGTAATAATAAGTAAAGGAGTGTTGAGGGTTAAGAAAATGTTACTGTGGAAATTAGATATATGCATATGTTTTAGGTTGGGCAGAACCTGAAACAAGGATTTGAGAACAGGTAGTATATTTAGGAGGGAAATAGAAAATGGGACAGGGAGAAACGGCAGTCAATAAAGGGTGCATGAAAGAGCAGGTTTACCCTGTGATAAATTAGAGCTTAAGCTGCTGGGGCAATCTCAGAGTTCATACAAGACCAAAAACTCAGAAATATACTCCTCAAGTCAGGTACAAAAGAGAAGGGATATTTATACACCAAATCTCTTCAGTCATTCATTAAGGGGTGGGCATCAGGAGCGGGTAATTTCACAGTACTTTTTAGGACTTGCCACAGATGGGCAAAGATCCTGGAAGCCAGAGAGACTTCTCAATGCAGGTGCTGGCCATCAGCAGTCAGGCAGAGTACATGAAGTGATGAGGGCGCAGGGTGAAGGCCACAAATGGCATCTGCCATGACAAGTGTTTGCTTCTGTATATATTTTAGTATGTTTTAGCATGTGCATTTTAGTATGAAGCTATGTGGGGGGAAATGCATCTATCATTGTGGCACATAACATTCTGTACTATAGAAAAAAGAGAAGGCCCACAGTGAAATGAAAAAGACACTCCAAATGGCAAGGGAAAAATCTTTTGAAAAGAAAACAGAGTGACTAAACTGTACAGAATGTACACCAGATGTTGGCTTTAAAATGCCACAATGATAAAATGCTTCTGCAGTAGACAGAAATAGCATTAGTTCATTCCAACCATGAAAATTATGAAGAAAAACACACACCAGAGTCACCTAGAAATGACAGTTATCTAGATTTAAAATGTCTTATGTGTTTCTAAAGTAATCTTAAAAACAGGGGTGGAGGATAAAACAGTATCAGAGCAATTAGGGATGACCAGTAATTTTATAAAAGAGACATGAACCTCCAGAGGATAATGCAAAAAGTTTTCAGTAGATAATATTCAGATGAAGACAGTTCATTGGCTGTTCCAGAAATAGGTGTATAACTCAATAAAGGAGAGACCAGCCAAATAGATATGGAAGAATAAAGAGCTTGGGATAGGTTGCAAAAATGGCCACAAATCTTCCCCTCCCTGTCACCACATCTTTGTGATCAATGTAGCTTTGACCATCAAGGAGTGGGGTCTAATTCTCCACCACTACAACTTGGACTAGTCCTTGTGACTTGGCCAATGGGATAGAAGCTTATTTAACACAAGCAAAGGGCTGGAGAAAGATGAGCCACCAAGAATTCCTTCCTTCCCTCCTTTTTTCCCCAAACTACTGGCAAACTATCAGACATGGCAGACATTGGACCAAGGCCAGAAAGACATGCTGAGCTTCATTCATGAAGGTACCTGAATGAAGCTGTCTGAGAGAAGAGCCTTCTGAGTGGAGGAAACAGTGAATGTGAAGGCTGTGAGGTGACAGCATGCCTGCTGATGACACAAGGAGGCCAATGTAACTGGAGTGAAGTGAGCTACAGGGATAGAGGTGGGAGACAGAGCTGAGAGGTAGCTGAAGGTCAGAGGAAATGTCAGGTCCATAGATAGTCCTTCTTAACTCTCTTATCTAAAATAATCCCCCCTACCTCTGTCACTTGCTAACACCCTTATTGGGCTTTACTTTCCTTCTTAGCACTTTGGATTTTACTTGGAATGATAACCAAAGCCACTGGAGGCTTTTCAGTGGATGAGTGACCCGATCTTATTTCTGCTGATTAGTGGAAAATAGAGGAAGTGGAGTGAGGGAAGATGCAGGGAGACCTGTTGGAGGTTGGAGTCATAGTCCGATATCTTGAATCAGGTGTGGAGAAAAGATCAGGTGTGGCTTAGGGATCTAATTGAAGGGTTGCTAACAGGATTTGTTGATAGATGAGATGTAGTGTGAGGAAGAGAGGAATCAAGGAATACTCCAAAACTCACTGGCAGGAGCAAATGGAGGAATGGGAGAAGCGGTGGGAGGAGCAATTGTTTCTACTGTCCTCTTCTCCAGAGTCTAAGCTAGAGTGATCTGAGCAGGGGAAGGGATGATCCCATAGAAAGCCCTACTGAAGAAAAGATAGAGCAGCAGCCACCACCTGGTCAGACAGGGAATAAAGACACCATGAAATGATTACACATCCTAATATGAATATATGAACCCTTTCAGTATATCCACCTTCTTACAATAAGAGAATTTTGTCCCTGAAGTAGCTTCTCTTGATCAAATGAATCTGCTATGCCACATATATTACACATTTAGCCCCTATTTAAACACCCATCGTGTTTTATTTCATCTTTTTCCTTCCCTTCGCAAGGCTTCCCAATGTCATTGTTTACATACTTCAGTTGTCACAGAACCAGGATGGGGCAGGGGGCGGGAGGACAAGGTTCTGTACATTAGATGTCTAATCTCAGAGGCACTTTTAGTCCATTTGTCCAGATGGGAAAACCCACACTCAGAAAGTTTGCACAGTAAATTATCTATGTGAGATTTCAAGTCAAGTTTGTCTCACTCCAACTATATGGCGAGTGCAAATTCCCTTCTCCGGACCTTCCAATCAATATGACTTGGGCTGAAAAATTCAAAATGAGCCCATCTCCTCTTTTACAGTTTGTAGATGGCTCTGATATCTTAATTACATTTTATTTTATTTTGTGGGGTGAATGCCTCCAATTCCTTTAACACTTCATCAGGTGACATGCTGTCCATATCTCTGAATCTCTCTTGTGATAGTTTTTTTTCTTTTTTTTTTCCCACCATGGGAGCCTGGTCTTATTCACTCACACATACAGTGCAAATGAGAATGGATCTAAACCCTCACTTGATCTGGACATTAGTTTTCTATTTTTGGAATCTGAGATGGGAATAATCTCCTCTCCCATATCACAGTCTTGATTCCTATTGAGTTTATAATAAAATAAAACTTCCAGGTTTTTCATCCTAAACTCTATCCTTCACTCTCCCTCCCAGTGCAATGTATTTACTTAAATGCAAACACCGAAATGAAGATTTGAGTATGAGTGGTTCCATTGGGTGATCCCAGGAAATCTCAGTAAAGGAATGAGGAAATGGTGCAAATTAGGGAAGTATCTAATAAAGGTGCCTTATCAATCAAGTTTCCACAGGGGGCAACCGAAGCACAATCCCTCTGGGGAACTCTGAGAGACCCCGTAGAACACATCTCAGGGTCAGCCCAGCTGAGTGATAAGGGGCTGGAGTTATTTCTCCACCAACTCATAATGAGATAAACATACTCATCCCATCTCTCACAAAAAAGTGTCCACAAGGGCAAACAAAAAGTGCTGAATTATTCCATCTAGGCCATATTAGTTGCATATGTTCAAATATTGTTAAGTAAATACAAGTTAGTTATTCATTAAACAGGCCTCAAAACACCTTACCTTATGGACAATTATAGTTCCTAAAAATAACAGAACTTTATTATTATTATTATTTTTAATTTTTTCAGTATTCCCACCCCTCCCCTGGTAACCAACAAAGAAAGTTTCCTTCCATATATAAATCTTTCCTTGACTTTTTACAATAATGAACTAATACAATATTTGTCCTTCTGTGATTGACTTATTTCACTCGGCACACTGTCAAAACTTTTTTTAAAAACGTCTTTCTTTCAAAATTATTTATAGTTCAGCATTATGAAGACTGCTCCTTCTCTTCCTTTCAAAAAATCAGAATTAGTACACATTGGCCATAACTTAATCCTCTAATCCCCTTCACCAGGAGAATATCCCCTAGTTCAAGAAAACACTCCCTTTGGGACTCGCTTCCTTCATGCATGAGACACCAGTCAGGAATCCTTACTGCCTTGTTTACAAACAGCATACCAATACTCCCAGATCAATTACTTCTTGGGAAATAAATGCAGAGAAGAACAAATAGCATTTATGTGTCAAACTTCATTTTCATTTGGGTTTTTTAAAAAGACTTCTAACATCCTCCTATTTCATAGGCTGAGTAATGTTCTGACACACAACAGACACATTGGAAAAGCAAATGAACAATATCAATGTCATTCCTTCAACAAGAAAAGAATCCTCCCTTCTTGAGGGGAGACAAGGCTGGATAGTGGCCTAATTTCATCAAGATATGCATTCCAACTGATGAAACTCCCTGAAGAAAGATGATTACTAAGGTAAACCTAGGAGGAAAAA
This sequence comes from Orycteropus afer afer, assembly GCF_000298275.1. Taxonomy (NCBI): domain Eukaryota; kingdom Metazoa; phylum Chordata; class Mammalia; order Tubulidentata; family Orycteropodidae; genus Orycteropus; species Orycteropus afer. Next base: position 1,043,494 of record NW_006922270.1, on the reverse strand, counting down.
AGCTCTGTTATCCCTTTTGCTAGATGATTTCCCATTTTTATCAATGTATTTGATTGTTTTACTAACCTGAATATTAGACAGGTTTCATCGTTTAATGTGCTCTTTAAAACTTTTTTTTTTTTTTTAAGTGAACTACCAGTCTTGGTGAAAATGAAGCTTTGAAAAGATCAGATCTTGTAGGTTAAAAATTATTGAGCTATTACACTATTCTGTAAGATTGCTAAATGAACAGTACATACATTTTATATACAAAATTTTGATGGTTCCTTCATGACCCATAATATCCAGAGAACAACACAGTAGAGTATTTGAAAGGAGGCTTATAGAGTTAATGTTATCTAACTCCTCAGCTCTGGTGACATAGTGCCTAAGGCATTTGACTGCTAACTAGAAGGCTGGTGGTTCAAACCCACCAGCCACTCCTCGGAAGGAAGGTTTGGCAATCTACTTCCTTAGTGATACCGCCTCAGAAACCCAAGGAGGGGTCCCTCTGAGTAGGATCTGACTCCAAGGCAGTGAGTTTGGTTTTTTGGTTTTAACCCTTCAGCAGCCTGGCTTTCATCAAGTTGTTCAATTGGATGCTTTCCTTTAGGATCCACTGGCATTGAGTTGATGCCACTTCATAGTGACTCTATAGCATAGAGTAGAACCACCTGGTAAAGTTTCCAAGGCTGTAAATCTTTACAGAAGCAGATTGCCTCATCTTTCTTCCACAGAGCAGCTGGTGGGTTCTAACCACCAACCTTTTTGTTAGCAGTCAAATGCCTTAACCACTACACCACCAGAGCTTTAACTAAGACAGAGATAGCAAACACATGGTGTGAATATGCTGTAGCAGAACACAGGAACACAAAGTGAATTTGCCTCCCCTAATACCTAAGGAATTCAGTATTTTTGTTCCTCTCCCTAAACTTTCCTGGAACCACAGAATGTTGCTATCACATCAGCAATGTGGGGCAATATGGGGCAGGTCAGTATTGAACATATATAACTCTTTTAGATGTAACTATTGGTAGCACAGTGCCTAAGGCACTTCACTGCTAACCAGAAGGCTAGTGGTTCAAATCCACCAGCCACTCCTCGGAAGGAAGATGGGGCAATCTACTTCCATAGTGATACTGCCTTGGAAACCCAAGGAGGGGTCGCTATGAGTCGGGGCCAACTCGACGGCACACAACAACAACAAATTACATGGTGTAATCATTTGGGGCATTAGAATCTTAACTGCAATTGTAATTGGTGCCAACAGGCATGAAGCTACTCTTCTTTGAGCTTATTTTGTGATTACAAAAGGATAATTTAAGAAATGCTGATTCTATTCCTATGACCTCAGTGGGAGATCCACTGTGATAGGCATGTATTCCTTAGCTCTTGTCACAGGTTAGAGGGCACAATCAGAGAAGGCTACTGTCTGGAAATGGTTAGCCAGAAGTGATCATCCATAATGAATGGTCAGAAAACACCACAATGTGGAGCCAACTACCACCAAGGAAGTCAGTGCATATGAAGAAGAGCTGTAATTACAGCAGAATAGAAGAATAAATGAATCTGGATTTATTCTACACAGAGAATCTGTACTTAAAACTAATTTTTTTTTTTTAAAATGAACATCAGGTTTATTTGTCAGTGGATAAACTAGATGTGTTGAAAGGCAGAGGAATGAGGTCAACAATAATAGACTGTGCAATTAACTAAATCTGCTTTATAAAACAGTTAATTAATGTAACTACACACACACACACACACACACACACACACATCCCCTAATAACAAAGAATACACATGGTAAATATGGCATTGACTTTATTTGTTCCTCAGAAAGGAAAGGTGAAGACCTCAGCCAGGGCTGTCTTAGTTCTCTTCTTCAATTAGTGCTTAGGTCTATGATGCACACAACTCTGCTGCTGCGTTCTTTGCTTATTTACATGCCAGTTAGGAATGGTCTCATCTTTGTAACAGGGATAATTAACCAACTCTAAAAAACTCTTGAACTGTCATCAATGGCTTAGCATTGTCTAGCTCTTGCCACATCCAATTAGCTCCTGCTCAGTTCTGTGCTATGTTGGAATATAAGCAGACGTTCCCTTTTCCCATACATTCTCTGCAAATGTGGGCAGCAAATAACCTCACAGTTATCTCAGAATGTGTTCTTTCTCTGAGCAGCCATTCAGGAGACTTGATCTGACTGCCCTAGATTTCTGAAAGGGATATAGCATGCTCTTACATGTGTGTTACCCAAAAACACTCCCCAGTAAATGTCATTGTGTCTGTATGATTTTCTTCTCAAGCAATCAAACATTCTTTCTAGCTACATTGAGATTTACCATGTAGTCATTTCATATCTGATCATAAGTGAGCTAAGTAGCATGGCTTTTATTTTGCTAGAAGAAAGATAAAGGTAGAAAACTGTGGGTCTGAGAAGTCTAGAGTTCTCAATTCAACCTGTTAGTCACTCAATCGATGGTGCTTACAGAGCACCCACCATGAGATCCCCCGTGGATCACTGTACTAAGAGCCGAGGGGAAGAGGAGATGAGAGAAATAAACGGATGTTGCTCTTGAGCAACTTCCCATCTCACTGGACAGACATACATCTATCTCAAACCCCAGGGAAAGAGTTTGTCCCAGAAAAACAGACAATCTTTGTGAGTTATCCCTTTTATAAACTGGTTTGGGAGGAATGGGCCGAGACTCTGCAAACCACATTTCCGCTTTGCTGGCTGGAGCCATATTAGGCCTAGAGAGCCACTGCAAAGCTGGAGGAAGGGGAGAGATTTCCTTCTTTCTCTTGGCTTCCTGTGAGGATTTCTCCACCACTTCTTTTAGCTGCCCATAAATGCAGTTTGAAGATTTTCCAAACTTTGTAGAACCAGCTTCATCACCACACCCACCCAACCCCAAAGGCCAGTATCAGCCATGCTGCATCCTCAGAAATCTAGGTCCCAAGTCTATGGGGCTTCTCTTCCCAGTTTCCACATTTAAATGATTCTAACGTCTTCCCTTTGCCCATCCAGCATCAGTCGTGGTAACTGCTCACATAACTGTTATGTCCCTGATACTTTAGTACTCTTTCTTGCCTTTCAGTTACTTAGTTAACATGGTTATTTATACCTAGTCAACAATTTTTTTTTCTACCAGGACATTGAGAAAAAGAAACATAGCCCCTGACATCCAGGAATTTGCTTGGTCCTATCAATCAGGTCTTATTGCTATGAGCTGGCCAGATACTCACCACAGGACCTGGTGCTCTCCTGTTGAACATAAACAATATCACAGAACATCAGTATCAGACAAAGCAACTCTATGACCATGATGGATCCAGACAACAAGGCTACTCTGCTGTTATGTTTGAACACAGACAAAATATAAACTTTATACCTGGCAAGTATGAGGGATTGCTGCTTCTTTATGGGACAAAATTTATTGAGATACTCACTCATAGAATTGTCCCTGATTTTTGACAGCACCTAATCCAGAGCACACTCGGGCTTAGACCCTCCACAAAATCACTGAACCAGAGCCCAAATTTGATCATAAATTTTTCTAATAACCTTTTGATGAAATGCCCCACGACTCACCATGACATGCATTCTCTTTCACCTCAAGAAGTAAACCCAACTTGTTTAACTACAAGCACGTTACTTGCTCCGGCAGCAGTATAGATGATAAGAGTTCCTACCCTGATGGCCCAAAACCAAGAAAACCAAACTCACTGCCATTGAGTGACTGCCCAGTATATCTGAAAAGGATAGAACACCTTTTAGCACATGTATGTTCTAAAAACCAAACAGAAAACCAACCAACCAACCAAACAATAAACCTCCCAGCTGAATTCATTGCCTCCGATTTTCTTGTCACACAGTCAAACATTTTCTCTGGCTACACTGAGGTTTTCCATTTAGTCATTTCATGCCCAATCATGTGTGAGCTACAGTAGTTTGAATTTTATTTTTCTAGAAGAAAGATAATGGTAGAAAAATGTGTCATTGCATTAATTCCCATCTACAGGATCAGACAAGTCTAGAATTCTCCATTCATCTTATCAGTCACTCAATCTACAATGCTCATTGAGCCCCCACTGTGTTCCTCTCTATGGCTCACTGTACTAGGTACTGGGGGAGGGACAATGAGAGAGAAATTGGGAAAGTGCTCCTGAATAATTTCTCATCTTAGTGGACAGACAGGATTGACAAACCCAGAAAGCTTGCCCCAGAAACACAGGCAAGCATTGTGGGCTATTAACTCATTCTCTCTCAGCTCTTAACCTGTCCTTCCATGTGCTGGTTGTGGTGTGGGGCCTGAGACTCTGCAGCCCAAATTTCTGCTTTGCTGGCAGGCTCCCTAAGAGGCTCTAGAGTTCAGTTGCCAGACTGAAGGAAGAAAGAGACTCGCTCCTTCCTGTCTGCTTCCTGTGAGTATTTCTCCACCAACACTTCACCACTGCAGTGGCACCTCCATCCCATGATACAGTTGAATCCATTTTGTTGTTGTTGTTGTTTGTTTAGCAAGTCAAATTCTTTTTTAGTTGTGATTGGGGTGACAATTTACAGAGCAAATTGATTTTCCATTCAACAATTCATACACAATATAACAGCACTCTTCCAACTTTGTCCCTGTGCTTACCACTTCCTTTGGTCCTTTTCTATCCCTTCCTGCTTTATCATTGGGCAAATGCTGCCCTTTTGGTATTGAATGGTTGATTGTTCTCATGAGTGTGTACCTTCCTGGTATTATTGTTCACCTTATAGGTCTGTCTGTCGTTTGGTGGAAAGTTGAGCCACGAGGTTTGAGTTCCGTTCCAGGCCTGAAGGGTGGCTAAGGGCCATAGTCTCAGGGGTTCCACCAGTCTTTATCAGACAAGGTTTTACAACTTTTAGAATCAGCTTCACCACTTCCCCCTCAGAAACACCAGAACCAGCCATTTTCAGAGGTCTGGATTTCAACTCTCTGTGGATGCTCCTCTGAGCCTATAAGTTTTCCTGACTTCTTCTATTTATTCCCCTAGCCCCAGAAGTAGATGCTGCTCCTATAGTTTCTCCTTCCCTGATTCTTTAGTGTTTTCTTTTTGCCTTTTTTGGTTCTTAGTTAACATTGTTAGCAATGTTATACCCTGTTAATTCTTTATTCACAGGTACAGTATCTTCCTCTTAATATAACTGATGCAATATCTCCTTGCTCTAAGAACCTTGACGTACAATCCTAAATGAACTTGGCTTTTACAATGCAATAGGTCCCTGGAAATCCTCTGAAAATCCAGATTGCTACCTCTGAGCTGTCACATAGGTGAGCTTCCCTTTTCCTAACCAAACACGTCGTCAGCAATCTTTGAATGAGTAGGCAAAGTCATGAAATTTAAAATATGTACAGTAACTTGTAGCATCCAGTTGTGTACTCAAAATTATGTATATAAATCCAAGACTTGACACTTCTGTGCCCTAAAGCAGATATAGAAGCCTTACAACCTGTCATCAAGGAAAACATGCCTGATGGCTGGCTGCACTAGGACCTCCTGGAGCTGCAGCTGTCCACTGGCTCCCACTGGCATGCCCATTCCCTATTTCTGGGCTTCAACTCCAGTACTGGGTTTTCTCCTGCTGGCTTGGGGCTCCAAGACACTTGCCAGCTTCCTTTCCTGGAGAGCTGGAGCCTGGTGTTCCCACTGGCGGAGCAGCCCAGATTAACTCTATGGAAAGAAAAATGCAACCCATAGTTTACTGCTGCCAAACCCCAACCACTGCCTAGAATCCCCTTGAAAACAATGGCAGCCCAACTTTCACTATAAACCTACTAAAGCCCAAAACACTGACCCTGCAGCTGGGTCTGTCCTCCTAGGGACCCCAGGTCTCCGCTTATCCTCCCTCCTCCCCTGCTCAAAGCTAGACTTTCAGCAAGCCTGCCTACTAAAACCAAACATTTTTTTTTCTTTGACAATACACTGCTTATTCAGTTTGCCTTTGAACCAAAGATTCTTCTTTGGAGGCACTAGGGCTTGCAGTATGTGGCCATGGAAAAAGCATCCATGTATGATCCACGCCATTTAAAATTTCTTTCATAGGACTATAATGTGACTCTCTGGTAAGATTTTGAAAGAGTGAACTGGGTGAGGGAGACTGAATGGAGGGAGATCACCACAGGAGTAGATAACCAGGAAACAATAACCACCTCGCCCAAAAGAGGTGTCCTCCACCTCACCCCACACTTACCAACTCCAAGGGACAGTCAATGCTCTGATCATCCCTAAAATCAAAACCAAACTAAACTTACTGGCATCGAGTTGATTCTGACTCATAGCGACCCTCTTTGGGTTTTTGAGGAGGTCAATCATTACAGAAGTAGATTGCCCAGTCTTCCTTCCATGGCGTGGCTGGTGGGTTTGAACCACCAACCTTCTGGTTAGCAGTGAAATGCCTTAGGCATTATGCTACCAGAGCTCCTTATGATCATCCCTACTTCCCTCTAAGTCTCAAAGACCTTGAGGAAAGGGCTTGGAATGAACTCAAAGAGCTGCCTTAGATGTTGCTTTTGTTTCCTTATAATCTGATACACTACCTGTTTTGTAAACACATTTTTATGAGAACACAACTAAGCCAACTCATTTGCATATTTTCTATGGCTACTTTTCCTCTACTCACCAAAAACCAAACTCACTGCTGTTGAGTCGGGTCCTACTCATAGCAACCCCTCCTTGGGTTTCTGAGGCATATCACTACGGAAGTAGATTGCCCAACCTTCCTTTGGAGGAGTGGCTGGTGGGTTT
>NW_006922270.1:1036087-1036638 GCF_000298275.1 Orycteropus afer afer | reverse complement strand
TAGGCACTATGCTACCAGAGCTCCCACAGTGTGAAGTTAAGAAGTCACAACAGTGATCACGTGGCTCACAAAGCCAAAAATATTTACTCTCTGCCTCTTTACAGAAAAGGTTTGCCTACTTTTACTTATAAACACTTTTCAGAATGATTTTTTAAAAGAGGAATGACTTAGTTTAGTTCACTAAAGCTCTGTTTTAGGATCATAGTGAGAAATGTATGAAGCCAATGGTGTAGCAATAGATGACTGGATCTGAGGCCCTAGAAACTATCATTATTATTTCCTACCAATCAGTGAGTTTGCACTGTTCGTCTTCTGTTCAGCACTCTAACATGTATCTCATAAACTCTGCACAACTGAAACACATAATACTTATTCTATTTTTAAAGATGGGAAAATATACTTAGAAAGTTAAGTAACTTGATCAAGGTGATACAACCAATAATTGGTGAAAGCAGGAGATAATTTTGTAAATAATCCATTACACAGTCTTCTCGGATTTTAATGTGCATACAATTATCTGTAGATCTTTCAGATTTTGATTCCAGAGATCT
>NW_006922270.1:1033789-1035652 GCF_000298275.1 Orycteropus afer afer | reverse complement strand
AAGTAACTTACCAAAAATCACACAAATAGTAAGTAGAGGAACTGAAACTTCAGTCTATGTAACACTGATTCTGTTCATGACCACTCCACTCTACTGTGTTTTATTTCATGTGCCTGGTTACATGGTCACAAGTGCTGGCCTCAGACATGAGAGGGGTCGAGTCTTTCCCAGCCGCTCCTATCTAGAGTCACCAAAGCACAGCTCCTCCACCAGGCCCAATCATGGCATGGATTATATCAGCAACCTTGGCCCACCTTCTGATGAGTCTGGAATCAGACGTGCTATCATTGACATAGTATGTAATATACCACATGAACTCTGCCTCACATAAGCCCCACCTCATGTGGACAGAGTGTACACAACAAACTTCCATCCTATTTCCTTCTGCCCAAGCCAATGCTCCATTGGCAACAAAATCCTATCTTGACCCATAGCCTGATGGGTGGGGCCCTGACAGCTCTAGTTCCAAAGAGCTAGATAATCCCAATGGCTCCATGACTGGCAAGTTGCCTGGAACCACAGTAGTCTCTCACACCTGATATCTTGTATTGTCAGCTATATGAATTCCAGTTACAGGATTAGAACACTTTCTTTCACTTGGATCTGGCCTAAGAGAAATACGCTTTTCGAACATTGCATATTAGAAAGACTGGCTATCTCTTGAGGTCACCCACAATAGCCATGCTTGTTTCCTCAATCTTCATCTCACTTTCTCCCAGATGCTTCCCTCTCTCCACTGGCCCATCCTTGAGCTCCCCAGCCTGCCTGATCTAGGACAAACTATCTTCATAAACTTCATAAACATAAACAGTTGTCATCCACAAATTCTAAGTCATTCTGGGAAGAGAATGTTCAGATCAAAGTGAGACAGTCTAGAAAACACCATTTGATGTTCACGCTGAATGATCTTTAATAGCCTCCAAATTAATGAATTTTCTGCCACACCTCACTGAGACAGAGACTCCATAATGAGAAGGAAACTATATCAAGTATCATTTCAGCAAAAATTGAAACATCGAAAGTGATAATATTTCTGAAGTAATGACTATGTTGAAAAGAGTAAATGCCATCAAATGCATCTATTTTCCTGTCAAGTGCTATAATGAGACTGGCAGAGAAACAGGATGCCAAATTAATCCACCCTTAAAGGCGGTTGTCTTTTCTTCCATCAATTTTCTACTCTTACCATTTAAGAATATCAATAAACTCCCAAAGAGAAGCTTTGGCAGTTGTTAACATCATCATTTGGTGTTTCACTTCCCCTACAATGATTCTTACTAAAGACTTAAGTCACCTGCTATCTCCCTCTGTAGTAATTCACATTGTAAAGAACTGAGCATAAGTCCATGCCCCTAAGTCCTCAGCTTGAATGGTTTTATCAACCACAAGCAGTTCTGAAGCCCCTGAGGAAGACAATAAAGACTTCTGTCACACCAGCTTGCCTTTTTTATCCCAGATTATCACAACTGAATATGTTTATTGGAAATGGTTTCCTTTTCTTGCGGTTCCCATTTCAAAACAGCCTATTGTTAATTGCCCTTGTGTGCAGCCATCAGGATTTAGCTGTGCAACCTTGGGAAAATAATACAAACTCTTTGTGCCTTGGTTTTCTCATTTGTAAACTACATTGCTTTTAGTGGGAAAAATTAGATGATGGAATTAAATCACATACAAGAAAGGGGGAGTAAAGTGCTTTGAAACCTAAATTACACACAGTTCCATATATTGTTTATTTTAACAGTAATAAATATTACTAGTACTCCCTCTTATTTTTTTGGAAATCTTTGTGAAGAATTGGTATTAATTTTTGTTTAAACGTGTGGTGGAATTCACCAGAGAAGTCATCTGGGGCTTGGACTTTTC
>NW_006922270.1:1026553-1027299 GCF_000298275.1 Orycteropus afer afer | reverse complement strand
TTATCTTCTGTGTCTGTGTTAATTGGTTTCCCTTTTCTTTGTTGAAGAGCATCTGTGCAGTCCTTCTGCCTAGTCTGCCATCTTGCCGGAACTCTGCATGATAGTTTTCAACAATCATTTTGGGCATAAATTGTCCCACAGTTTGAGCCAGTTAAAGTTGGGCCCTTTGTAGAGGAAGAGTGTTGCCAGTGTTCAAGGCTTGCTTCAACCCCAAGAGGGCTCTTAGCTTTCCCTCTTACTAGTTCCCTCTGGTGATCTTCTTAGCTGGTCTATCCTTTCACTCCCTATTAATTTCTTACCACCTCTAGTGGTGTAGTACCTAAGGCATTTGACTGCTAACTAGAAGGCTGGTGGTTCAAACCCACCAGTCACTCCTTGGAAGGAAGGTTGGGCAATCTACTTCCATAGAGATACCACCTCGGAAACTCAAGGAGGGGTCACTATAAGTCAGATCCAACTCCACGTTGTGTTGCATTAAATTTCCATTGTTTTAATGATACCCTTAGGCATGAACTTCTCCATGCTGTCTGAGAGAAACTATAATCTGCATGTGGGAAGTAATACACAGAAGTATAGAGCAGCCCTTTATTAACCAACATTTGCTGAGAATTATTTTCCAGAGCTGAAGATGCTCAAAGGGATTAAATTATTTTTATGATTTAAAATTTCTAGAGAGTTCCGGCAAGATGGCAGACTAGGCAGAAGGACTGTACAGACCCTCTTCAACAAAGAAAAGGGAAACTAAT
>NW_006922270.1:1023389-1025978 GCF_000298275.1 Orycteropus afer afer | reverse complement strand
GACAGCACTCTTGCAGATTCCTGTGGTGGTAGGACTTAAGAATTAACCTAAAAATCACCCTGCTAGCCAGGGACTGCACGGAGGACTGTGCACGGTGGTTGGCGAACAAACGGAGAAGGTGAAGAGAAAGGTGGGCTGCTTGAAGCAGAGGCCGTGGAAGACATTGCTGAATATTCTCAGGAACTGCTCCAACCACCTATTGTTGCTGCTACACCTATAACTAAAGTTAAGTCCAAGCAAGCCCCAAAAGGTGAAATACAAAATGTAACTGAGGAGGTGGTATGCTACACCTGAAAAAACCTACTTGATTTTGCTAACATGTACAGACAGAAACCTGGAGAAAATGTATGGGAATGGCTACTGAGGGTATGGGATAATGGTGCAAGGAATATAGCATTGGATCAGTCTGAGTTTATTGATTTAGGCCCACTAAGTATGGATTCTTTATTCAATGTTTCAGCTCCAGAGGTAGGAAAAGATCTAATAGTTTATTTGGTTGGCTTACTGAAGCATGGATTATGTGGTGGCCTACTTTAAGTCAAGTTGAAGTACCAGACTGCCTTGGTATAATGTAGATGAAGGTGTCCAGAGGCTTAGGGAAATTGGACTGTTAGAATGGATTTATCAGATTAGACCCCTAGAGCCAGAAATGGAGAGACCAGAAGACATACCTTTCACCAGTATGGAGAGAATAAATTTGTGAAGGGAGCTCCAGGATCCTTGAAGACTGCTGTGACAGCTATTTTATGTAAGCCAAATTTGACAGTGGGAACTGCCCTAATTGAACTTAATCACTTAACTACAATAGAGCTGATTGAACCCTGTGGTAGTAGGGGCCAAGTGGCAGCAGTTATTCAACAAAGGTAAGGTGGGCATGGTTACCATAATGGACAGCAGAGTTGGAACAGTAATCAGAATTATCTGACTCATGTGGAATTATGGCATTAGCTACTTGCACATGGTGTTCCTAGTAGTGAAATACATGGCAAACCTACTAAATATTTACTTGATCTGTATAGACAGAATTCTAGGTCATGTGAACAGCAGCATAGATTGAATTGCCAGAATACGGAGTCACGGCCTCTCAATCAATTCCCAGACTTGAGTTAGTTTACAGATCCACAACCCCTCAAATGAAGTGGAGGATGGCTCCCTTTGAGGAAGGACCCCACTACATTGCCAAAAATGTATACTGTCAATCTTTCTCCCAGTCTTCCCCAAAGGGATCTGAGGCCTTTTACAAGAGTAACTGTTCCTTGGGGAAAAAGGAAATAATCAGACTTTTCAGGGATTACTGGACACTGCCTCTGAGCTGACACTAATTCCAGGAGACCCAAAGTGTCATTGTGACCCACCAGTCAGAGTGGGGGCATATGGAGGTCAAGTTATTGATGGAGTCTTAGCTCAAGTGCATCTCACAGTGGGTCCACTGGGTCCCCAAATCCATCCTGTAGTGATTTCTCTAGTTCCAGAATGCATAATTGGAATAGATAGACTGAGCAATTGGCAGAATTCCCACATTGGGTCCCTGACATATGGAGTAAGGGCTATTATAGTAGGCAAAGCCAAGTGGAAGCCATTAGAACTGCCTCTACCTACAAAAAATAGTAAACCAAAAGCAATGCCACATCCCTGCAGGGGTTGCAGAGATTACTGCCATCATCAAGGACTTAAAAGATGCAAGGGTGGTTATTCCCACCACATCCCCATTTAATTCACCTATATGGCCTGTGCAAAAAAGGGATGGATCTTGGAGAATGACAGTAGATTATTGTAAACTTAATTAGGTGGTGATTCCAATTGCAGCTGCTGTTCCTGATGTGGTTTCATTGCTTGAGCAAATTAGTACATCTCCTGGTACTTTGTATGCAGCTATTGATCTGGTCAATGCCTTTTTCTCAACACCAATTTCAAAGGACCATCAGAAGCAGTTTGCCTTCAGCTGGCAAGGCCAACAGTATACTTTCACAGTGCTGCCTCAGGGGTATATCAAGTCCCCAGCACTATGTCATAATTTAGTCCATAGGGATCTTAATCGCTTTTCCCTTCCACAAGGCATCACACTGGTCCATTATATTGATGGCATTATTCTGATTGGACCTAGTAAGGAAGAACTATCTATAACTCTAGACTTACTGGTGAGACATATGCTAGAGGTTGTGAAATTAACCCCCAAAAATTCAAGCACCTTCCACCTCTGAAATTTCTAGGGGTCCGATGGTGTGGGGCATGTCGAGATATTCATACTAAAGTGAAGGATAAGTTATTGTATCTGGACTCCCCCACAACTAAAAAGGAGGCACAACATCTGGTGGGCCTCTGGATTTTGGAGGCAACATATCCCTCATTTGAGTGTGTTGCTTCAGCCTATTTATCAAGTGACTCAGAATGCTGCTAGTTTTGAGTGGGGCCCAGAACAACAGAAGGCTCTGCAAAAGGTTCAGGCTGCCGTGCAGGCTGCTCTGCCACTTGGGACATATGATCCAGCTGATCCAATGGTGCTTGAAGTGTCTGTAGTAGATAGAGATGCTGTTTGGAGTCTTTGGCAGGTCCCTATTGGTGAATCACAATGCAGACCATTGGGATTTT
>NW_006922270.1:1022322-1023091 GCF_000298275.1 Orycteropus afer afer | reverse complement strand
GGTGTTGTCTGACCCACAGAGTCATAAAGTTGGACATGCACAGCAGCACTCCATCATTAAATGGAAGTGGTATACCAGAGACTGGGCTTGAGCAGGACCTGAAGGCACAAGTAAGTTGCATGAGGAAGTAGCCCAAATGCATATGGTTTCCACTCCAGTCACATTACCTTCCCTCTTCCATTCTGTACCTATGGCCTCATGGAGAGTTTCTTATGATCAGTTCACTTAAGAAGAGAAAACTCATGTCTGGTTTACAGATGGTTCTGCATGATATGCAGGTACCACTTGAATGTGGACAGCAGCGGCACTGCAGCTCCTTTCTGGGACTTCCTTGAAGGACAGTGGTGAGGGGAAATCCTCCCAATGGGCAGAACTTTGAGCCATGCATATGGCTGTTTACTTTTCATGGAATAAGAAACGGCCAGATGTGTGATTATATATGGATTAATGGGCTGTGGCTAATGGCTTGGCTGGATGGTCTGGGACTTGGAAGGAACATGATTGTAGAATTGGTGACAAGAATGTATGGGGAAGAGGTATGTGGATAGATCTTTCTGACTGGGCCAAAGGAGTAAAGATATTTGTGTCTTATGTGAATGCCCACCAAAGGTGACCTCGACAGAGGAGGACTTTAACAATCAGGTGGATAAGATGACATGTTCAGTGGAAACCATCCATCCTTTTCCCCCAGCTACTCCTGTCATTGCTCAATGAGCTCATGAACAAAGTGGCCATGGTGGCAGGGATGGAGGTTATGCATGGGCTCAGC
>NW_006922270.1:1020882-1022157 GCF_000298275.1 Orycteropus afer afer | reverse complement strand
ATGGAAAGGACAGTGTTTTGTTCTTACTGGAATAGATACTTATTCTGGATATGGATTCACCTTCCCTGCATGCAATGCTTCTGCCAAAACTACCATCTGTGTACTTACAGAATGCATCACACTGGTCCATTATATTGATGGCATTATTCTGATTGGACCTAGTAAGGAAGAACTATCTATGACTCTAGACTTACTGGTGAGACATATGCTAGAGGTTGTGAAATTAACCCCCAAAAATTCAAGCACCTTCCACCTCTGAAATTTCTAGGGGTCCAATGGTGTGGGGCATGTCGAGATATTCATACTAAAGTGAAGGATAAGTTATTGTATCTGGGCTCCCCCACAACTAAAAAGGAGGCACAACATCTGGTGGATACACTGTTTTGGTATCCCACACAGCATTGCTTCAGATCAAGGGACTCACTTCACAGCAAATGAAGTGCAGCAATCGGCCTATGCTCATGGAATTCACTGGTCTTATATTTTCCCCATCATCCTGAAACATCTGGCTTGATAGAATGATGGAACAATAGATAATACTGAAAACACAATTACGGAACCAGCTATGTGGCAATACCTTGAAGGGTTGGGGCAGTGTTCTCCAGGAGGCTGTATATGCTCTAAACCAGCGTCCAATATATGGTTCTGTTTCTCCAAAAGCCAGGATTCATGGGTCCAGGAACCAAGGGGTGGAAACGGGAGTGGTACTAGTCACTATTACCCCTAGTGACCCACTTAAACAATTTTTGCATCCTGTCCCTGATACCCTATTCTCTGTGTGCCTGGAGATCTTAGTCCCAAAGGGGGGAACATTCCAACCTGGAGACACAATACTGATTGCATTGAACTGGAAATTAAGAATACCACCCAACCATTTTGGCTTTCTCGTGCCCCTGGATCAACAGACAAAGAAGGGCATTACTGTACTATCTGGTGTGATAGATCCTGATTATCAAGGGGAAATTGAATTGCCATTACATAATAGAGGTAAAGAAGAATATGTCTGGAATACAGGAGATTCTTTAGGACGTCTCTTAGTACTACCATGCCCTGTGGTTAAAGTCAATGGAAAATTGCAGCAACCCAATTCTGATATAACTACTAATGGCCCAGACCCTTCAGGAATGAAGGCGTGGGTTATCCCACCAGGCAAAGAACCACGACCAGCTGAGGTGCTTGCTGAGGGCAAAGGAAATACAGAATGGGTGGTGGAAGAAGGTAGTTCTGAATATCAGCTACAACCACGTGACCAGTTGCAGAAACGAGGACTATGAT
>NW_006922270.1:1016473-1019755 GCF_000298275.1 Orycteropus afer afer | reverse complement strand
ATGCATTATTTGAAATAGGTGGGTGTTTTGTTTTTCCTTCAACATAATGCCCTTGATATGTATTATAGTTGTTACATGCATGTTCACTCCTTTCTGTTGTTGAGTAGTGTTCTTAGTTTCTTGGGGATGCCATTTCAAAATACCACAAAGTGGGTGGTTTCAAAAAACAGAAATTTATGGACTCACAGTCCTGAAGGTTAGAGGTCCAAATCAGGGTGTTGATCTCATTCCTTCTGAGGGCTCACAGAGGAACTGTTCTATGCCTTTCTTTTAGCACCTTGTGGCTACCAGCAACCTTTGGCTTGCATCTGCCTCCAAAGCCACATGACCATCCTTCCTGTGTCAAACCCTGTCTCTGTGTCTTCTTTTACAAGACACTACTCAAATGAAGATAGGACCCAGTCTACTCCAGTATGGTACAAGGAGTAAGGACTTCCATGTCTTCTTGGGAGATGCAATTCAATCTATAACATATTCTATGGTATGCGTTACCAGTTTGCTTAATGATTCACCCATGGAAGGTCATCTGGGTTGTTTCTATGTTTTGGTTATTACAATTAAAACTGCTAGAAATGCTCATCTATAGGCTTTTGTGATTGTAACTTTTCATCTCTATGAGATGAATGCCCATGAATGTGGTTTCCAGGTCATATGCTAAATAAATGTTTCGTGTTTTTTGAGAAACTAGTGTAAGCAAATAGATATGTCATGATATCTCATTGTGATTTTAATTTGTATTTCACTAATGACTAATGATGTTGAATATCTTTCATGTGCATATTTCCCATCCATATATCCTCTTCAATAAAATATTTATGTCTCTTGCCAATTTTCTAATCAGATTTTTTTTTCCTGGTGAGTTTTCAGAGTTCTTTGTATGTTCTAGACACAAGTCTCTGTTTCGGACATGCAGTTTGCAAATCTCCCTCAGGTTGTAGCTTGTCTTCTTATTTTCTTAACAAAGTCTTTTGCAGAGTAAACATTTTTATTTTAAGTGCAGGCCAATGCATCAATTTTTTCCCTTTCTGAATCCCTAGGTAATGAAGATTTTCTTCTAAAAACTTATTAGTTCTCTATACTGTTCCATTTATCTGTATGTCTTATGTCAGTCCCTTTGCTAATACCAGACAGTCTTGATTACTGGAGCTATAGAATAAGTCTTCAAATAAAGTAAACTCTTTTCCTCATTTTCTTCTTTTTTTTTTTTTTTACAATTGTTTCAGTTTCTTCTTCTTATTATTTATTTATTGCTTTTAATATCCCAGTTGCTACTTGCCAAACTAGGATGTGGAACAATGTTTTTTTTGTGTAGTATGTTACACCAATTGAGCTTGATGTTCCCTGCAACCATGTTCTCGAGCCCACAGGTCCAACTGCTTGCTCCCTCCATGTATCTTGCTGTGGCCAAGAAATGGTTACAACCTTGTCCCTTGTCAGCTTTACTATATACCGGGACATTCTTACAGAACATAGAAATACACTTGTAGAAACATTGCCTGACAACCCTATCCATGGTCATGGGCACACTCTGCCCTGCATAGACATACCTGATCGCTCAGCCTCTCCACCCATCTGTCCACTCGTAGATCAATGTTTGCCATCACTGACAACACAGTACTGTATGTGCAAAAGGGTTAATCTTTGTTGTCTGTACCTCCCATGCACCTCTCTAAATTTATTTTAGTTTTAATTTCTCTGGTTTTCCATATAAATTTCAGAAAAAGCTTCTATGTACCTGAAAATAGCCTTTCTGGGATTTTGATGGAAATTGCATTAAACCTATAGATTACTTTTGGGGAGAATTGATCACTTTATGATATTGAGTCTTCTACTCCATGAACATGGCATGTCTATTTATTTTGATCTAAATAGAGTTCTTTTATCAGCATTTTAACAGTTTTCAGAATACAAATCCCATATGTTTGTCCCACACATATGTCCCTATACATATTTAGAAATATTTTATATGTAGTTATAATTTTTGCTTCAATTGACAAATGTTATTTAGAAAACTCAAATGGAGAAAGATATTCTATTTTATTTATCTATATTTTTGCTTATTGTGTTCTTTCTTCCTTCCTGATATTCCACTTTTCCTTCTTTTCTCACTCTTTTCCATTTAGAGAACATCCTTTGCCATTACTTTAGGGTATGCTTGCTGGTGATAGATATACTTAGTTTTCATTCATCTGAGAATATTCTGATCTCACCTTCATTTCTGAAAATATTTTTTTTTTTCTGAAATCTGCTTTAGCAAGCCTTTGCTGAAACCATACTGTCAAGGGATGAGGGACCCTATTTCAATATATCCAGGCAGTTATAGAAATCTAGGCTCCCCATACAGCCTTCACCTATACTGTAGAGAGAGTGTTGTTGTCGTTAGGTGCCATCGAGTCAGCTCTGACTCACAGTGATCCTATGTATGACAGAACGAAACACTGCCCAGTCCTGCACTAGCCTCACAATCCTTGTTATACCTGAACCCATTGTTGCAGCCACCGTGTCAATCCATCACATTGAGGGCCTTCCACTTTTTTGCTGATGCTCCAATTTAACAAGCATACTATCCTTCTCCAGGGAATGGTCCTTTCTGACAACATGACCAAAGTAGGTGAGACTGAGTATGGCCATTCTCGCTTCTAAGGAGCATTCTGGCTGCACTTCTTCCAGGATAGATTTGTAGAGAAAGTGAAGCATTCCTAATTACTATTGGGTGAGGGTGGAAGTCCAGGTTCCCCATGTGGTTTCTACCAATATGATGGGCAAAGGCTGTGGAAATGAAATCATCTCATTATCTTTGTCTTAAAGTCAATTTAATCAGAAATTAATATTACCACTCCTGCTCCTTTACGGTTGCCATTTGCTTGATATATCTTTTCCAACCTTTGCTTTTTAGTCTATTTTTGTCTTTGTCTCTAAGGTGTGTCTCTTGTAGACAGTATATTGATGGTTTTTTTTTTCCTTATCCAATCTGCAACTCTCCGTCTCTTGAGTGGTGCATTTAATCCATGAACATTCAGTGTAATTATTAACAAGTATGAGTTGGTTGCTGTTATTTGTTATTTGTTTTTTCATGATGTCCCTAGTTTCTTTGTTCCATATCATTTTCTGTGCTGAGCTCATTATGTTTATGAATCATGTTATCATTTTCTTTGTTGCTGTTGTTTTAGTATTTACTGAATATTTGTGCTTGTCCTCTTTTTTATTGTGATGTGAAGGTTTATCATTTTTCCTTGCAGTTACCCCGTGATTTATAATTTTCTCCCTGAGTTTGGAATAGTC
>NW_006922270.1:1013871-1014833 GCF_000298275.1 Orycteropus afer afer | reverse complement strand
TAAAACAAACAAAAACAAACAAAGGAAAAGAAAAATGAATAAATCTGGATAGGGCAGGGCATGGCACCCAGGCTCTGTGGGAGCACACAGACTAGGATGGAATTCCTACCAGCCTAGAAGGTGGGTGGGAGTGAGGGATGGCCACACCTCCATTCACCAAGAGGGTGTGGGGTATAAGAGTAACAGGGGGAATGTCGCACATTTCTAGTAGTCTGTGCGTCCAGGATGTCTTTGCGATTCCCGCAAGTGGAATCTATTGTTAAGTCCCTGGAAATTGGGAGAATGCTGTTGCTTTAAATATCCAAAATGGTCAAGCTGCTTGTAAACATTCAAAATGGCCATGCCCTCCAGACAGGCAAAAGTCCAGAGCTCAGCCCACCTTCCTCTTTGCTGCTTCCCCTTTTATTCCCCAGCTACCAGAGCAGTCGTCCGTGCAGTCCCTGGCTAGCAGGGCTGATTTTTAGGTTAATTCTTAGGTCCTACCACCACTCGGCAATATCCAAGCTGTCTGTGTCATCAGGATGGCTGCCAGACTGCAGCTCTATATGTCTCCTTTTTGGTATTTTCATGCAAATTCTCCTGCTGGTTGGAGTTTAGTCCACTTCTATATACTTCCCTTCAAAGCTCAGGGGTGCAGGACTATCTTCTGTATCTGTGTTAATTGGTTCCCCTTCTCTTTGTTGAACAGGGTCTGTGCAGTCTTTATGCCTATTCCACCATCTTACCGGAACTCATCTCATTATCTTTGAGCAGTGTTGAAAATCTAGGCTCTCCACTTGGTCTCCTCAGACACTACCTCTGTCAGGAACAGGAGAGACATTTCATTAGCAAGAGATGAGGGTGAAAGTCTAGGATGCCCACTTGGCCTTTGCTGATGCAAGCAGATGGATAAGTGTGCTTCCCCCCACACACACCCGTAATGTAGAAGTAGGGCAGTTATTGTAAAAATATATATATATATA
>NW_006922270.1:1004827-1011116 GCF_000298275.1 Orycteropus afer afer | reverse complement strand
GTAGTGATACTGCCTCGGAAACCCAAGGAGGGGTCGCTATGAGTCGGGGCCGACTCGATGGCAAACAACAACAACAACAACAGAAGTTTTACTTATATTTAACAGGAGGAAGAGGGAAAAAATGTATCTATGCCTTCTTGTCAAGAACCAGAAGTCTCTTCTTTTTACTGTTTTGCTAAAATATGGATACTAGAAAATTTAAACTTGGATCTGTGACTCAACTCATATTTCTATTGGACAGAGCTCCTGAAGACTCTAGGCTTCTCATTTAAGTAAGAAGGTTAGAATAGATTCTCTCCAAAGTCAGTCTTTCCAAATCTAAAATCCTATGGTTCTAAGGGCTGTTGTTGGCTTCTTTATACAATGCAAATGATGTAGATAATACTGCTGTTCTTTCTACTTACATACATCATAGCTTCCAGAAGTAAAATAGTCCCAGAAAACCCTTCAAATGACTCAAAACAGAGGAAAGGATAATTGAGGGTTATTATTATTTTAAAAATGAATACCCCTGTGCTAACATTTCCATAAGAAGTGGTTGTTAAGTGAGAATTTCTCTGAAGGAACTTATTGCGGGTGCTAATCAGCTTACACTATTTTTTACTGTCTGTGCTGAAAGGAGAATTAATTACCTCAATGGCCTCATTTCTTCATATACCTAAATAATGCATCCACCTAGTCTGTGGAGAATAAACTAAATTTGATAGAGAAAGGTTTAATGGGCAACTAAAAATAGCACTGTAATCTCCTTGAAAGCATTCCCAGTACTCCCTCTCTCTCCTTTTAGAAAAACTTTCCTTTTCTGAAACTGCTAATGAATGGTTCCTGTCTCCCTGTGATTCTGACCCCATCCTACATTTCTACCATATATTTTGAAAGATTATTACACTTCATTTCTTCTAATATTCATGATAAATCATCTTCCTGAAATCCACTGAATCCTTAGGAGAACAATACCAATAACCTATCCATGAAATTTGGTTTCCTAGAAGTCTTGTTTAAAAATTAAGACAATGCCTTTGAACTTTTGTTATAAGATTAAAAGTTCTCTCATCCAATGTCATGAGACAAAGTGTATGTGAACTGCAGTATGGAAAGTGAATTTGCTCTGTAGATCTTCACCCAAATCACAATTTAAAAAAAAAAAACCTCAAACTAAAAAATAAATAAATAAATAAATAAGATCTCTCGGCATCACTGCAAGTTTCTCCAGTGGTTCAGCTTCTCTCGTTCCAGTCGCTTCCTTTGCAATATGTGTTTCTCCAACATTCCACAAAAAGGCCCTCTTGAAGATAATTGACGCATTTCTTCTCCAGACCCCAACGAAACCCTCTGCCATAGGTGGTATCACTACGGAAGTAGATTGCCCAACCTTCCTTCGGAGAAGTGGCTGGTGGGTTTGAACAGACAGCCTTCTGGTTAGCAGTCAAATGTTTTAGGCACTATGCCACCAGAGCTCTTTCTCAGTACTCTCTTTACCTTCTGTCCTTTCTGCAATATTTTACCTTGTTTACTAAGCCTCCTTCTTAATAAATTCTCTTCCCTTATTTCCTATTATACTGATCTCTTCTGATTTTCTTGAACATTTCTTGTTTCTCCACCCGACTACCTATCATTGTCCTCCTCTTGTTATCTAACCATATGAATTTTAATTCTTTAAGATATATTTTTAGAAGTTTTTATTGTGGTTTGGGTGAAAATTTACAGAGAAAATTAGTCCTTCATTCAACAATTATTTACTTTGGTTGCAATCCCCTCAACATAATAACATTCCTCCCACTTCCTTCCTGGATTCCCCAGCTCCATTTGCCTTTTTCTCCTGCCCCTTCCTGCCTTCCAAGTTTTGCTTTGGGGCAAATATTGCCCTTTTGGTTGACTGTTCTGAGAAGTACGCTCCTTCTCAATGTTATTATTCACTCCATAAGTTGATGTTTGGGATTGGGTTCAGTTCCAGGTGTGAAGGGTGTCTAAGGGCCACAGTCTCAGGGTTTCTACCAATCTCCCTCAGATCAGAAAGTCTGATCTTTCTCATGATTTTGAATTTTGCTCATTTTTTTTTCTCCCACTCTATTTAGGACCTTCTCTGGTAGCATAGTGGCTAAAGCACTTGACTGCTAACCAGAAGGCTGGCGGTTCAAACCCACCAGCCACTCCTCGGAAAGAAGGTTGGGCAATCCTACTTCCATAGTGATACTGCCTCGGAAACCCAAGAAGGGGTCGCTATGAGTCAGGGCCGACTCCACGGCACATAACAACAACAACAACAACATTGTGATCCCACTCAGAGTGGTTGGTAATGATACCCAGGCAACATCCACTTCTTCCGGTCTCAGGGTAGTGGAGGCTGTGGTATCTGTGGTGCACTAGTCCTTAGGACTAACTGTTTCCTTGAGATTTTTTTTTTCTTCACTCTTCCATGCTCCATATGAGGAGAGACCAATAGCTGCACCTTACATGGCTGCTAACAAGCTTTTAAGACTCCAGTGGCTCTGCCATCTAGATGCAATGATGGGTCTCTCCTCGTCCAGAGCAAAGAAAAATGAAGAAAACCAAAATTCATGGAATTATAGTCCTAGCAACTGGTACACCATCCAATCTGCAGCCTATACGACTACGAGACCAGAAGAACTAGATGGTCCCCGGCTACCACTGTCATTCACTTGAAAGGGGATCCATGTGGGAGATCCTTGATAGACAGGGAGAACAATGTGGAACAAAACTCAAAATCATTTGGAGAAACAAAAAGGGGGGGCCAAGTTTGCTGGTCCGATAGAGCCTGGTGGAACCACTGAGACTATGGCCCCTAGCCGCCCTTCAGGTGTGGAATTAAACCCACACCTGTGGTTTCCAGCCAAACAAAAGACAGGCATATGAATTGAACATTTACCTCAAGTAGATACACTCCTTGGAGAGAACAATCATGGGAGAAAGAAGGGCTGCTTGTGCACAGGGAGACAGCTCAGGGGGCAGGAGTGCATGGAGGGATGGACGGTGGGAAGAGGTAACTATGGGGAGGAAGTGGGAGGGGAGCTGTTGCAATGTGGTAAATTGTGGTCGATGTCTTGAGACAAAATATATGTGAATCGCTGTATGGAAAGTGAATTTGCTCTGTAAACCTTCACCCAAATCACAGTTTAAAAAAAAAAGACTCCAGTGGCTCCTAACAAAGTAGGATGTAGAACACTTGCTGTGGACTATGTTATGCCAGTTGACCTTGATGTCCTGAGAGACGAGATACTACAGTCCTGAGTCCCTAAGCCCAGTGACTCATTCTCTCCACATGTTTGGTTATGGCTAAGAAGTTTTCATAATTTTGCTCCCTGTATGCTCTACTAAATTCATGATATATTTGCAGCACAAATAAATGCATATGTAGAAATATCCTCTGTCAAACTTATATATAATCGTAGATGTGGTCTTTTGTCCTTCCCATCTCTGTTCAACTTGTGCGTCTATGTATCCACTTGTAGATTATTGTAATTACTGTTTATTGCAGGATTGGGCATGTAATAGCATTTACCTTTGTTGCCTTTAATTCCTATGCTCCTTCCAGAGTCTTCCTTTGCTTTGATCATTTTGTGCTGACCTTCCCCTTATTGTATATCGCCTTTCCCTTCACCAATGTTAAGATGCATCTACCCTTTAGTTCATTACTCTCTATTTCATGGGATGTGTATCCATTCTGTCAGTTTCAGCTATAACTTCTATGCTGATTATTCCCAAATTTCTCATTCTGTCTTCTTCTCTGAACTACAATCCCAAATCTCAAGACATGCATAGCATTTTTATTTTATGTCCTCACATCACAAACTGGGTATGTATGAATCAAAACTCCCTTTCTTTCATTATAAATGGCTTCTCCTGCAACTTCCAGCCAATTGGTTCCAAGTTCTCTGCTTCAATGAGTTCAACTTGGAAGCTTGAGTCATCTTTGATTAAAAACACTCCTTTCCTCCAATCTCTAGAGTCAGTCACTAAATCAAGCATGTTTTCCCCTACAAACTCAGGAGGGTTTAGTAGCATAGAGAAAGGTTCTGAAGTTAGCCAGACTTATGTTTAAATTTCAGGTCATTTATTTAACATAACTTTGCATAAACTTGGTATATTATGTAATATTTCTGAGCTTCAGAAAGGTAAAAACCTCTTAGCCATCAGTGTCTTCATATGAAAGAGGAGGTAAATAACTACTATGGAATTGCTGTAATGATCAGATGAGATATTATGTTTTAAACATTTGGCATATAGTAGGACTCAAAAACATTTGTTTCTTCTCTGACCACTTCTCTTTGTATTTGTTCCCCCACTGCTACACTCAGTTGGACTCTCTCAGTCCTTTATATTTGAATAACCAAAACAAGAACACACACACACACACACACACACACACACATACCATGCTTTATTCCACTTCACTGTATCCTGCATTCTCCATGTGGACCTGCCTTCTCTAATACTGACAGTATCATATCACTCCTTCATTGTAGGTCCAACGTTTTTTTTTTTTTTTTTTCTTCTTATCATTATTAATTTGAAACTTTTTCTTGACTGTTTTTAAGATTCCTCAAAGTTCCTTCTTCCTATTTGTTTGTCTCAAACCATCCTTCTTCATTTCTCCTTTCTCCTTAACCTATATCTTCTGTCCTAGTCATCCAGGCTGCGCTGCTCACTACTACAAGGTCACTTCAGTTCAGTTCTTCCTCTGAAGTTGTAATATCCTCCTATCTCGAATTTTATACTTCTTCTAGTGACAGATTAGGCCCACCTTCCTTATGAATCTTGCTGGAACTCTCTAGCCTTCAGGACCTCCCTCCAGCCTTTCTCATCTGCAAACATGATTAAGTACCTAAAAGCAATCTGAACTGTGTTTGTTTGCTAATGTTCTAGATCAGTGCTTACAAGTTGTGATGGTTAAGGTTGTGTGTCAACTTGGCTGGGCCATGATTCTCAATGGTTTGGCAGTTATGATGTAGTTTGGCAGTTATATGATGATATAATGGCACTTATGTAATGATATAGTCATCCTCCATTTGTGATATGGTATAATGTAATCACCTCCATGATGAGATCTGGTATAATGTAGTCACCACCATGATGAGATCTGCTATGAGCAGCCAATTAGTTGAAAGAGAGTTTCCTTGGGGGTGTGGCCTGCCTCCAGTATATAAAAAGGTGTTCTAGAAAGGCTCTGGCTTGCTCTGGATACTGCCTCCAGCTTGTCATCCTCTGACCTCTAGTTCTTGGGATTCATCAGCCTCCATAGCTACAGTACAGTGAATTACTTAATATGGCCCTTCTAGCCATAGTCCTCCATTTTGTGAAGCATTGTAAATCCTGGCCTCTATGCCTGTGTTTATGGTCCCCTTTTCGAATTAGTTGTCTGTTATGTTAATGAGGCGGGATAGGGTGGAATGTATCTTGAGTCACTGTGAATAAGGTCTTTACTCAGGTCACCACCCATAGTTTCCTTGAGGGTATGGTTTGCATCCAATATATATGAATGCTCTAGCAAAGTGCCTGCTCTTACTCCGGATCCTGCATCTGCTTCATCATCATCTGATCTCTGGTTCTTGGGACTTGAGACAGTCTATTTTCTGACCTGATATACCAGCTTCTGTAGCCCTGTGTGAACCAGCAGTCTGTCCTCTGACCTGCCAATTTGGGTTCATCAGCTTCTACTACCACATGAGTAAGGAAGATCCTCCAGACTGATGCCTGACCCACAGATTAGGGACTGACCAGCCTCCACAATCACTTAGGCCATTTCCTTGATGGTTTGGGAGTTCTGTGAAACATCACAGTGAATTTTAGAACCCTAAGATGGGAGACGGAGGACTGAGGGTAGGAGTAGTAGTTGATGACAGAATAATACTACAGCTGTTTGGAAAAGTTGAACATTTGAGACATCTTCAACCTCCACCTCATAAGGACCAGCCTTGTGCTGATCCTTCTAAAAGAAATTATTTGAGAAGCAGCCTGTGAGCAACCAGATTGCTTGCTGTTGTACACGCTATTCCTGGGATTCATCCGCTTCCACAGCACATGAACCTGTAGTCTGTCATCCGACCTGCTGATCTTGGATTCATCAGCCTCTGTAGCTATATGAGTCAGGAGATGCCTCCAGCCTGATGCCTGACCCATGGACTTGGGACTTGCCAGCCTCTAAAACTGCATGAGCCATTTCCTTGAGATAAACCTCTCTCTCCCCCCATATATACATACATACATACATACATACATACATACATATATATATATGTGTGTGTGTGTGTGTGTACACACATACATATAC
>NW_006922270.1:1003275-1004537 GCF_000298275.1 Orycteropus afer afer | reverse complement strand
AAAAATTATCCTGATAATTTTTATTTTGATATGGACCAGAGGAAACTCTATCAATGAAACATTTTGACAGGTATTTTGGAAATTTCCATAATAGATTTTATACACTAATTGCTTCTGTAATAGGGATCATTGACACTTGGAGATTTCCTACTATTAACCAACTCCTATGACTACGTGTAAGGAGCTCTCGTGGTGTAGTGCTGGCCAAAAGATTGGTGGTTCAAAACCACAAGCGGCTCTGTGGAAGAAAGATGGGGTGGTCTGCTTCCATAAAGATTTATAGCCTTGGAAACCCAATGGGGAACACTACGAGTCATAATTGACTCAATGGCACTGAGTTTAGTTTCTCGTTTTTATAACTATGTGGGTGTCTGTATATGTGTACAAGATAGGTAGATCATTTTACAGATGGTAAAACCAAGGCCCAAGAAGTCTGGCACTTGCCCAAGGACTCACAACTAATAAGTAGTGTTGTTGTTGTTGTTGTTAGGTGCCGTTGAGTCATCTGCAACTCATAGTGACCTTATGTATAACAGAATGAAACACTGCCTGGTCCTGTGATCCTTGCTATACCTGAGCCCATCATGGCAGCCACCATGTCAATCCATCTTGAGGGCCTTCCCCTTTTTTGTTGACCCTCCACTTTACCAAGCATGATATCCTTCTCCAGAGAATGGTCCCTTCTGACAACATGACCAAAGTAGGTGAGACGAAGTCTGGCTGTTCTTGCTTCCAAGGAGCATTCTGGCTGCACTTCTTCCAGGACAGATTTGTTAGTTCTTTTAGCAGTCCATGGAACTTCCTGTATTCTTTGCCAACACCACAACTCAAAAGCATCAACCCTTCTTCAATCTTCCTTATTCATAAGTAGTGGAACTGAGATTTGAACCCTGGTATTTAGACTCGAGTGTCCTTGACCACTATCCTGTATTGCTGCCTCCTCTTTAGTCTCTAAAGTATTGAATATTGGTGTGTGCACAAAGCAAACACCCCAATATGTGCAATCATGATAGCAGTTTATGTCACAATATATAACATCTACAGAACAGAATAATGGCCCGATATATATCATCCAATGAGATCATTTCTGCAAAGGTTATTTATAATCTATGAAGTACTGTAGAGGTGTAAAATCAACTATCATTACTATAATCATCAATACTAACTGGTGCATAGGTAACAGCCAGTTTATAGACTGAGACAGACTAGGAAGAAGGAAGAGGCCGTCCACTTCTGAAAGAATTGGCCAGGGAAAACCTTAT
>NW_006922270.1:989150-1000140 GCF_000298275.1 Orycteropus afer afer | reverse complement strand
CGGCACTTAACAACAACAACAACAACAACTGGAATACCTTAAGTCAAGTTCATCTCAGATCATTAAAACAAGTTTATTAAGTAAAATACTATCAAGATTGCTTTTATGGGGACCCCACATAAAAGAATATTTTAGGCTAATGGTATTAAATCATCAACAGAATTTTGTGATTACAAATTGTCACGATCTACTCCCTGAAATATTTCACTCTTACTGTTGCCTATGAGGGCACAGGGAGCCTCCTAAGCAAAATGAACAAGTCTTTCTTCTCTTTTTTATCAAGGCCTTTCTTCTCACCTTAGGACATACTTTACCCACCTTTACTAGGAACACAGCCCCTTTCTTCTCTGTCTCTTTATTCCCTGTAAAAACCTTTTAGCCATGCCTTGAGATACTCTAAACTTGAAGTGAAACTCTCTCCTGAAGTCAACTTTAAACTAGAAGTTTAGCTCAACAGGTAAAGAATGCCATCCTTGAGTATAGTACTCTTTTAAAAAATTGTCTGTGTAAGACCAGATGGACAACAGTTACGCTAAAACATAAAAAATTGGGGGGACAGTGAGTCTAAGTTAACAGGATTAACACAATTAGAACAGAAATGAGAATACAGACAGAATGTGTAAATGCCACCAATATCACTGAACATTATGTGCGGAAATTGATGAATGGGAGTGTGTTTTGCTCTGTATATTGCATATATTTTCACCAAAAAACCTGTCTTAGCCAGATGCTCCACTAGAAAGCAGCTAATTGACAACTTTGTACTTGCATTGTTTTGGTTATCTAGTACCGCTCTGACAAGAATATACCACTAAATGGAATGCTTTAACAAACAGGAGACTAGAGGTCTGAGTTCAAAGTGCCACGCTGTAGGTGCTGGGTAAAAGCCCCCCAGCCTTGGCCTTCAGCTCTGCCTCTTGCTCCAGGCCCACTGAAGCTAGAGGTTTCTCGTCACTCAGGTAGCTGCTGGCTGCTGAGACTGACAAACCCAAGGTCATAAGTAAAAAGGAACAGTCCTGATATTGCCAAACCACACAGCAGGCCACTGATTCAAGTCCATTAAAAGTCCCAAGATTGGAAGAGCATGGCAGGCTGCTGAATGAAAGACTAAGCTACATGCCGAGTCCAAGCATGCCGAAAAGCTGTAGACCATCCCCAAAGCTTCTCCTTATGTATGGGAAGCAGACAACATGTCTAAAACAGCTACTCAGCTGTTTGAATTAGATTCTACCATGGAGTTGATTGCCAGTCTCATCGTGGAGAATAACTACCACCAGCTGCCCAGTCTCTCAAAACCCAGGCCCAGCCAAGTTGACATATAACCTTAACTAAGGTTCCAAACCATAAATTACAGAAGTAAATATCTAATGGGAACAGTTCAGATACTAGAGTTAAGCCAGTTGTAGAGACAAAGAATGTCACATCAGTGACCCTTAGTTTAGATGACAATCAATTTCTCCAACTGATAAGGCCAATCATAGATGGTAATGAATGACTCTAAGAGCACAATCCCTTTCTGTATCTGCAAAAAGAGTCTTCTATTAGTTCTGTGTCATTCTAGTAATGCACTATGTTAACGTAGTGCCTAAGGCACTTGACCGCTAACCAGAAGGCTGGCGGTTCAAACCCACCAGCCACTCCTCGGAAGGAAGGTTGGGCAATCTACTTCTGTAGTGATACTTCCTGGGAAACCCAATGAGGGGTTGCTATGAGTCGGATCCGACTTGACAGCAAATAACAACAACAACAAAAGCAACCTTAAAGTGCACTGATCTGTACTCAAGGGTTTATAACCACCCCTCATTCCTCTCTATGACCTTCCTTCACTTCACTTTGATGGCTTCTTCTATTCTTCCATATAACCAACATAAAACATCAGAAGCAGAAACAAGTTGATTGTTCATTCATAATAGAGGGGAAGGGGCCCCTATGCACAAGTCAAGAAATAGTTTGGGATTTATACTCTCACTGACTTACTGAGTACCATGATCAAGTCCAGAAAGATTTCAGGGCCTCAACATCATTGCCTCTATAATAAAGGGATAAAACAAGATGACTTCTGACAAATCCAACATCTATAGAATTCAGTGGTTCTGTAGTATAGATGAAGGCAAAAGAACAGAGAGATAAACAGCCTGCTAAGTAAAAGCCACATGTGACTAAACAAATTTCCTTTTCTAATGGCTAATGAACCAGAAGATATTGAGAATGCTTTAAAACTCCTAGCATAATTCAGAGAGAAATGTGGAGAGTTTGTAATGTGACTTGGTCACAATATATCTGGTTGAATATCCAAGTGAAAAACATTGATTAGAGAATCTATGTTTATCAAAAAGGATATTTTTCCAAATTGTATTAAGGGACAATAATAGTTGTGCAAGACACCAATAAGAATTGCATTTTCAAGGGGTTGAGCCCTTGATTGACTGGAGTTAATTACTCACTTCCAAAAAAACAGAACATGAAAAGGGCGTAATAATAACTTAATAGTGGAGAAATCTGGCTAACACCACTTTACCAAGTGATCAGGGTTAACATCACCAGTGATGGATCATGTTGATGTCAGGTGTGGCCACACACACATAAGATAAGATCACTTCACCTTGTGGTATCTCCCTAACCCCAGGGTAATCATGTGAAAATACATCAGGCATACACAGTTTGACAGATATTCCACAAAATACCTGACCATTACACCTCAAAACTCTCAAGGTTATAAAAAACTAGGAAAGATTAAGAAACTGTCACAGACAAGCCATGACAACCAAATGCAATGTGGTATTCTGGACTGGATCCTGGAACAGAAAAAATACATTAATGGAAAATTGGTGATAAAAAGCCTAAAGTTCAATTTACAGTAATATGCAATGTTTATTTCTTGCATTTGACAAATGTGCCATTGTAATGTGATTATTTAAGATTATGGAAAACTGAAATTCATTGAAGGGTATACTGGACTCCCCTGTACTATTTGTACAACTTTTCCATGAATCCAAAATTATTGAAAATAAAGTGTTTATTTTAAAAATATGAGGAAGGGCTCTACTAATAGATTTGAGGAATTTTGGGCTGAACAGTTGTATGTCTCAATGCTTATAATACTCAGAGCTCCTGGGATACCTAACATGCACTGTGACTCTAAAAGAGGGGATGTAGAGTACTGAATTTCCCAAATATATCTAGCTAGGAGATTTTTCTATTTCTTCAAAAAACATATTTTAGGTAAATGCTTATGTAAAGAAGATGTCTCCCAATAAGTCATATATTTGTGACACGAGTCCTATACTCAGCCACATCCAAATTTTAATCAGCAACTTTGGCTGAAAGATAAATCTGTCATGGACATTACATTTGCAAAGACTTGAAACTGGAGGATAATATGATAAGTAAGAGAATCAGCATTAAAATGATATTTAATAAGTTGCATCAATTGTCTAGTAGCATAGTGCCTAAGGCACTTAACTGCTAACCAGAAGGCTGGCGGTTCAAACCCACCAGCCACTCCTCAGAAGGAAGGTTGCATGATCTACTTCCGTAGTGATACTGCCTTGGCAACCCAAGGAGGGGTCGCTATGAGTCGGGTCCGACTTGATGGCACCTAACAACAACAACAACAAGTGAAATGAGTATAAAAGTTTAGATATATAGTCTACTTTTAGGAGCGCTGGTTGTGTAGTGGGTAAGCATCTGGTTGCTAAACAAAGGGTTGGTGGTTCAAATCCCCCAGCTGCTCCATGGTAGGAAGATGAGGCAATCTATTTCTGTAAAGATTTACAGCCTTGGAAACCCAGTGGGGGTTGCTATAGGTCGGAATCAACTTGATGGCAGTGGGTGGTTTTTAGGTAAATAAGAAAAACGGAAAAATTGATCATGGAAGTACAGGATGAGGAAGAATAGACTTAAACTCCATCATGTAACTATGACCTGTTTTGTGTCTTAGGAGTTCTCAGGTAGAATTAATAGAGCTGTTGTGCCCAGTGAAGAGGACTCAGTAGTAGTAGTAGTAAGAATATATCTACAGAATTTTTTGTTCAGTTTTATTTGCTATATTATAAAAGGTCCTCAATGAATCATTTCCAAAAGAGAGGGAACAAGATGGTGTGTGTCTCAGAAATCATGTCATATCAAGAAATGTTGAATAAACAGGATATTTTTATTTTGATGAACACAGGCCTTAAGGTGATTTGACAGTGGCCCTTAAGTACACATGGATACAAGAAGGATCCAAACTTATTCCTGTAACTTCAGAAACCAGAAGAAGGATCTAAGGCAGTAGGAGGAGATTTAGCTCAATACCATCTTTGTATCTATTAGAACTGCCTCGTAATGGAACGGACATCAGTGACAGAAAGTAAGCTTCCTGCCTCTGAGACAAAGGCTTGGATGTTCACATGTCTAGATTGCTGTCAGAATGTCTTCTGCATTGCTCGTAATAAATGACTTCTATACAGCCTTCTAGTGCTAAGATCTCTGAATCTATGAATCCACAGGGAGAGAAAAAAAAAAGAGAAGCCATTGAAACACTTCCCTAAGGTTCCTTAGACACTACTCTACCTTCCTTCCAAGCAATCATCATCCCTGAAATTGGATCTGGAAACTTCTTGAACAAGTGTTACAGTTTAGTTGGAGACGCAGAGGCAAAATGCCACCTCTGAGCATGCACCTGTGAGATTTCTGACATCAGGGGAAAATTACCCAATAAGTAAGGTAAGCACAGGCTTGCTTGCGCTTACTTACTAATCAGTAGTGAAAATTTTCACATGGGCTTACCCACGTGGTGAAAAACATGTGACACTGTTCACTATAGATTAGTAACTAAGCACAAGTAAGCCTGTGCTTATCTGTCTTATTGGGTAATCCGTCACTGGGTATAATCTAATTTTTTTTTTTAAATAAACTAAACCCACTGCCATGGAGTCCATTCAACTACTAGCAACGCTTGGGTTCCCGAGGAGGTATCACTAAGAAAGTAGATCCCCTGATCGTCCTCTGACGAGTGGCTGGTGGGTTTGAACTGCCAGCTTCTGGTTAGCAGTCAAGTGCCTTAGGCACAGAGAGAGAGAGAGAGAGAGACAGACTATATAACCAACTTCAGAGCTTGCTTCAAATCTGCTCAACACTTGAAGAGGCAGAACTCTCAGGGTGCTGTAAGAGTCTTCAAAGTCAGGCCCTAAGAGTTAACTGCCTCTTTAAATGTTGCGTTATAGGCTCCTCCCTTAACTCTACCTAGTTCCAGCCCAGTGATTGGTCAGGCTGTCAAGGCCACGCCCTGAGGCCACATGGCATAATAGTTCCTTAGGCAACCATTGTTGTGACTACCTTGAGTGGGTGCTACTAACTGCCCATACCAGAGCCTGCTTAGCAAGAAACACCTCAGCCGGATCTACCAACCAGATGTAAGCAGAGGGCCTGCGCCAACTTGGCCACGACTCGCAATGTCTCGGGCCACGGGGCAGAAGCAGACGTTGCCTAATCAAAGCGGTCCTGAGGCCCGCAGAGATGGCTGGGGTACGAGAAACAGCAACTGGAGCAGATCATCTCCCTACCTGGAGCCTGGGGCTTCTGGCTCCCGTGACCCACCTCTCTGCTTTCACATGAGAAACGATCTGATCGGCATTGTGATTGGTCGCGGTGGATCAAAAATCAAAGATATTCAAGGTACAACAAATACGCGAATACACATAGTAAGAGGTGATACTGAAGCAGAAGTAAAAATTTTTGGCAGCCAGATCATGAAAGCAAAGGCTAAGTCAATTATAGAAACTCTTATTAAAAAACAAGAAGAAACTCACAATTTAGAACAGGATGCTAATAATATTACTGCCCACTCTTCTGCTGGGAAAGATTCAAGTACAGATACGATCAGTAGAGAAGTTAAGCCATTTATAGATTGGGATCAGGTTCGTGCAGAATTTGTCCAGTGGGAGAGCAAAAAGTGGGCAGATTTACCACCAATTAAGAAGAACTTTTACATAGAATCTATACCAACGTCTTCAATGTCACAAATCCAAGTAGATAACTGGAGACGTGACAATTTCAATGTCATGTGCGATGACTTGAAAGATGGCGAGAAACGTCCTAATCCCAATCCAACTTGTACCTTTGAAGATGCCTTTCAAAATTACCCTGAAATTATGCACAGCCTTAAAAAAGCAGGGTTTATAAAGCCAACACCAATCCAAGCACAAGCATGGCCAATTGTTTTACAAGGAATAGATCTCATAGGCGTTGCCCAAACCGGAACCGGCAAAACATTGTCCTATCTAATGCCTGGGTTTATTCATCTCGATTCTCAACCAATAGCTAGAGACAAAAGGAAGGGACCTGGCATGTTGATCCTTACACCAACCAGAGAATTAGCTCTACAGGTAGAAGCTGAATGTTTTAAGTATTTGTATAAAGGTCTTAAAAGTCTTTGTATATATGGTGGTGGGAATAGAGAAGCACAAATACATGACATTGCCAACGGTGTAGATATCATTATTGCAACTCCTGCACGACTAAATGATCTGCAAATGAGTAACTCTGTCAATCTCAAAAGCATAACCTATTTGGTGTTAGATGAGGCAGATAAAATGCTTGATTTGGGGTTTAAATCCCAGATAATAAAGATTTTATTAGATGTGCGCCCAGATAGGCAAACAGTTATGACCAGTGCTACTTGGCCGGATAGTGTTCGTCAACTTGCAAAATCTTATTTGAGAGAGCCTATGATTGTATATGTAGGAACTCTGGATCTAGTTGCAGTAAATACAGTACAGCAAAATATAATTGTTACCACAGAAGAAGAAAAACGATCTCTTATCCAAAAGTTTCTGGAAAGTATGTCACCCAAAGACAAAGTCATCGTATTTGTCAGCAGAAAACTTATTGCTGATGACTTGTCAAGTGATTTAAGTATCCAAGGTATGCATGTACAGTCACTGCATTGTAACAGAGACCAGTGTGATCGAGAAGAAGCATTAGATGATTTTAAAAGTGGAAAAGTGAAAATACTGATCACTACTGATTTAGTATCCCGTGGTCTTGACATTCAAGATGTCACACACGTATACAACTATGATTTCCCACAGAATATTGAAGAATATGTCCACAGAGTGGGACGTACTGGAAGAGCAGGGAGGACTGGCATATCAATTACCCTTATCACTCAAGATGATTTCAAGATTGCCCCTGAACTGATTAAAATTCTGGAAAGAACAAATCAGGTTGTCCCAGAAGAGCTTGTGACAATGGCTAAAAGAGTCAAGGAACATAAACTAAAAAAGGGGACAGAAAAAAAATCCAAAAAATCTCAAAGAAAATCTGAGAAGTTGTATTGATAACTCCATTGAAATATTGCACCAGGCTACTAAAAGATTCAAGATTTGTTAAAGATATGCAGTATTTAAGATACATACGCACTTATTGAAAACATACTGGCAACTTGAAGAGACGTGATCAGGTCTTAAAATAATACTGTTAAGCATCTGATGTCATGGAGTTCTTTAATAAAGTTAAAAGCATTTTACTTGAATGTTATGTGTTTAAAGTTTTGTTTCATCTATAAGCCTGCCTTGTCCATTTGCGTCGGCCCTAAAATACTTAGTAGAAGACAATGATGGTACTATTCCTGCTTAAAAATAGTTATGCTGAATAGAAGCAGATTTTTTCATTTTTATCCCTGTCAAAAAATTCTCTCCTCCAGTTGTTGGCGCCACAACAATTCCTAAAATCTTCTCCATTATCATCCTCTATTTCTTTTCAGTTCCTCAGAAATTCTGAAGCTTACAGAGTATTTCACAGTTCTATTTTATCAAATAGATGTGACCAACAGAGCGTAATGCCTGATCCACTGAGAATCAGACCTTCATATGAACTCTATCACTAACCATTAATTAAAAATTCTGGGGAGGTCACTTGCCTTCTCTGGCCTCAATTTCTGTCCTCTAAAAATGGAATGGTTATATTCCTTCTCCTTTAAAATTCTGTGATGGTATAACCAAACTTGCATACCCCAGTCTATTAATATACTATTTTCCAGTCTATGTAAAAATCACATCTTTGGTTAATAAATTGAAGAAAGAGACCTTTTTAAATGGCCAGAACAGTGCATTCTGTATTTTTATTGATTTTTGTACAGTGACTCACAGGCTGTCTCTTTATTCTTTGCTTTCTTTTCATCATATTTTATTTTCAATTCAGTTTGTCTTCCAAAGGTCAAACCCACACATACACATCAGAATGTATATGTATAAGTATGAATGTGAAAGAAAAACATATTTTACCTACTGGGGAAGACATATTAGAAACTCAAACAACACTTTTGTCATAAGAAACCATTTAAATAAAATTCCTCCTAATTTTATTTGTAATTCTATCTCCTATGCTTCAGAAGCAAGGTGCATTTCACAACTGCAAAAAGAAATTCTCATAATGATGTTAAACAAACCTTAAAATTCAGTAATCATGAGAGCATTTGGGTTGGTCAAGACTTAAAATTTCTGGCAAAATGAAGAGAAAAATTAATGCAACAATCCTTTTTCCAGCATGACTCAGCTGTGATTATAACAAATATGTCAGAAATTAAGGGAAATATATATACATTCTAGGTATTTGAAGTTTTAAAGTCTGGCTTTAAAGGCTCTTTATATAGGCCTCAATATCTCTTGATACAATTAATGTTATTGAGTAAAATTAACGGTTCCAATTTTTGAGTGGTTGATACATACCAGGTACTTTATTTCATTATCCCTAATATTTATAAGAAACCCCCTCAGAGGGTCATCTTACCTCCATTTTGCAGATGATGAAACAAGATCAGAGGAGCTAACTTGCTTAAGGCCAACAGATCTGGTTAAAGAGGGATGAAACTGGTATTTTAAACCAGATGTGTCTCATTCCAACATTTACATTCTTTTTGTTTCAAGACAGTTACTATGTTCAAGACAATATGCTGTCTTAAAGTTGCTCGAAAGGTTGGATTTAGTGAGAGAGAGATGCATGTACAAATTTACTCTTATGTAAAGGCAGTGTGTGGTGGAACCTGTCACAGAAGTTCAAATGGCCTGTTCCTGTTCATTCAGAGAAGAAATGATTAATGTTTAGCAAGTTGGGGTATATGTTATTTGCCAAAATTCCTCTTAGGGGCAATGTTATATTTGTTAGGGGAAAAAAATGCAATAATTAAACCACTTGAGATATAAGGTGAGGTTCCTCATTCATGTTCAGGTAACAAAAATGATCATTCAATGTTTACAAATAAGAAAAGGAGAAAAAAGTGCATTTCTTCTAAAAGAGAAAGGTGAAAAGAAGTGCTACTGCCTGTGGAAATGTAAGTAGCAACAGAGTAAGGGCTCTCAACTGGGGCTAATTTTGCTCCCAGGGACATTTGGTAATACCTGGAGACAGTTTAGGTTGGGTGTAGGAGAAGGGAAAGGGACGCTACAGGCATCTAGTAGGTAGAAGCCAGCGATGCTGCAAAACCTCCTACAAAGTACAGAGCATCCTGGCACAACAAAGAATTATCCATTCCACCATGTCAATAGTGCCTAGATGAAGAATCCCCGAGAGAGCATGAGTAAAACAAACATCAAAACCCCAAATCAGTTGCATAGCAACCAAGAAGGGGCTTCAAGGGGAGAAGAAAAATAGAGGATTTAAAATTATTTCCTGTGGGCTGTACAGAATGAAACCCTCCATTCTTCCTGTCTTCAGTATAGTCTGAATAAGTGGTTCTCAACCAGTGCTAATTTTGCCAATGTCTGGAGGTCTATGTGATTGTCACAACTGGAGAGGAGGGGTGGAGTGCTATTCGCATCTCCTAGTAGAGGTCAGTTGTGGTTGTTGTTATGTGCCATCGAGTCAGACCCGACTCATAGCGCCCCCTCCTTGGGTTTGCGAGGCAGTATCACTACAGAAGTAGATTGCCCCATTTTCCTTCTGAGGAGTGGCTGGTGGGTTTTGAACCACCAGCCTTCTGGTTAGCAGTCAAGTGCCTTAGGCACTATGCTACCAGAGCTCCTACCAGAGTAGGAGCTACCAGAGTAGAGGTCAGAGGTGCTGCTAAACATCCCATAATGTATACGATAGCCTCCTCCCAACAAAGAAGGATCCAGCCCAAATGTTAGTAGTGCAGTAGTGAGGTGGTTGAAAAACCTTTCCCACCACCTCCCCCAAAAAGCAAATTGCATAGAAACCATGAAGAGATGGTCTTGGGCATAATCTCTATCAATGCTTCTCAAGCTGAGTTGATTTCGTCCAGGGGGTGGGGGGCATTTGTTAATGCCTAGAGACATTTTTTGTTGTCACAACTGGGGAGAAGGGGAAAACTGCTAATGGCATCTACAAGGTAGAGTCAGGTATGCTGCTAAACATCCTATAATACACAGGACAATATCCTAGAACAATGAATTTTTTGGCTCAGAATGTCAATGGTGTGGAAGTCAAGAAACCTTGGTCTGCATTGATCAATAAAATGTTTGTTTAAGTGAATTTTTAATTTTTTTTTTTACAGAAACTCAAGTACTGAGTTTTGTATTTCAATTGAAAGAGAATGAAAGCAGTGTACTGAGCATGCACTGACACAGGAGTCAAAGAATGGGGATTCAGCTGACATCAGTTATTCCTATACAATGCTTAGCATGGTGCCTCATGTTAGGCACTCAGCAGACACAGTTGTCCCTCCATATCTGCATGAGATTGGTTCCAGGACACCCTTCCCCATACCAAAATCCATGACCTAGTATTTGCACATAACTTATGCACATCCTCTCCTATACTTTAAGTCATCTCTAGATTACTTATAATACCTAATTAAATGTAAAACTCCAAACCCATTGCCATCTTGCTGATTCTTACTCACAGGAACCTTAGAGAACAGGGCAGAACTGTCTCCATGGGGATTCCAAGGTTGTAAATCCTTACAGAAGCAGACTGCCACGTCTTTCTCTGCAGAGTGGCTAGTGGGTTTGAACCACTGACCTCTTGGCTATCAGCTAGAGTGTTTAAA
>NW_006922270.1:977107-989016 GCF_000298275.1 Orycteropus afer afer | reverse complement strand
ACCACCAGCCTTCTGGTTAGCAGTCAAGCGCCTTAGGCACTATGCTACCAGAGCTCCTTAGTATAGTGTAAATGCTATGTGCATAGCACTTCATGCTTCCTTTTCGCCTTTGAGGGATTGGTTTGAACACTTAATCGATTTTTTTTTTTCAATACTGGTTGGTTGAATCTGTGCATGTGGAACCCCAGACTCAGAGGGCTGACCGCACTAGATCTCTTTACCACACCTTTCCTGCACCACCCATTCTGCCTGCTATGGCTAAGCCTCTTTTCCCATTTAGAACGCCCTTTCTCCTTCCTCTTTGCCAAGCCAAATCATATTCATCATTACAGGCCCAGCCAAAGTGACACGTCTTCCCCCCAGATCCCAGCTGCCCTCCATTTCAAAACTTCTTCTGTTGTCTTTATCTACTAATAATGTTGACACATGTACTATATTAATTTGCCTTCCTGCAAGCTTTGAAAAATTCAAATGAATTAAGAGAAATTGCATTATCAGATATTTAAACATATTATAAAACTGTAACAGTTAATACAACATTATCCTGTGTGACTGACAAACCTCCAGAGAGAACTGTCCAGGGCTAAAGCTGCATAAAGAATATAACCAAAATAACCAAATTCACCCCTGTCGAGTCGGATCTGACTCATAGTGGCCCGTCCTTGGGTTTCTGAGGCAGTATCGCTACGGAAGTAGATTACTCAGTCTTCCTTCCGAGGAGTGGCTGGTGGGTTTGAACCACCAGCCTTCTGGGTAGCAGTCAGATGCCTTAGGCACTATGCCACCAGAGCTACCATAAAGAGTATAGTATGCAATAAAGGTGGAATTTTAATTCAGTGAAAAAGGAAAAGTCTATTTAAAAGCAAATAAATAGACAAAAGAAAAATACACACATACATACACGTATACTAGGACAATTGATTGACCATAAGTCTCCAACTATATATATATATATTCACTAGATTTTCAATTTTTATAAAAACATGAAATAACTTAAAGCTCATATAGGAATATAATTTCCAGTATCAGGGAAAATAATTTTAAGCACAATAGCAGCCACAGAAAATAAAAGTTTTACCACATAAAAATGAAAACCTTCTCAATGTCCCAATACCATCAATAGCAAAAGAATCACCAGAAAAAGAATTTTTAAATATATGACACAATTACAGTTATTTATATTCACTATACAGAGCTTTTTACAAGGAAAAATAAAATAAAGGCAATTTCTAAAATAGAAACATGGGCAGAGATGTGAAATGCAATTTACCAAACAGACAAGCCAGTGAACAATAAGCAATGTGAAAAAAGTGCTTGACTTCCTTTCAGAAGAATTAAAATTAAATAAATGACATAATTTTTTCTCTATCAAATTGTTCTGATATTAGGGGGAAAAAACCCTGAAAATATCTATCTAATACTAGTAAGAATGCATTAGGGTTGTTATGAGTCAGAATCAATTAGACAGCAATGGGTTTTTGTTGTTGTTTTCATTGTTGTTAAAAACAGGGAAATAAACACTGACAGTATACAATTTGGTATAATTATATTCCTTGAAGGGATATTTGAGATTATGTATAAAATAGAATTGACACAGTAATATCATTTCTAGATATTTATTCTAAAGAGATAATCAGATATACATACTAAAATTTCCATACAAAGCTATGTATCATAGTGTTACTTAAACAATTAAATTTTAGAAATAATGCTAAATTTGAGGGATAGAGTACTAGTTAAATAAATTACAGCATATTCATGAGTGGGAATCGTAAAAATCATGTAATTCAAGAATATTTAAGTGTCTGAGGAAAAGTAGTTTATAAAATGATCTCAAGTTTTTTTAGAAAATTATATTGGCCTATTTATCTATATAGACAAAACAGACACACAAATTAATGATACCCATGTTTTTTTTAATGAGGTTGTGTTTATGAGATTATAGATGGTTTTAATCTTTATTTTGCTTTCTAAAATTTTGACAAAATAATATTTTTAATAAAAATAAGGTTAAACGTAATTATCTGAATATTGCTTTAAAAGTGACTTAATGAATAATTAAATTATTGATGGCATCAATGCAATAGGCGTTGGAGTAGAGGGTATTCAAAATGCAGGCATCTCTTGTCTTTACCCTACTAAAATGTAAACTTCCAATTAGACTTTCCTTTTAGTCTCATTGGCCAGATTTGGGTCACGTGTTTGTTCATGCTTTAGCTACAAGGGGGGCTAGAAAAGTGAATTTCTGGCTTTTTCATAAAGAGCCCTGATGATGCAATGGTTAAGTGCTCGGGTGCTAACCAAAATGTCACTGGTTGAACTCACCAATATTTCCACTGGAGAAAAGAGCTGGCAATGTGCTTCTTAAAGATTATAGCCTAGGGCACTTTCACTCTCATGTGAGGTCAATCAACTCCACAGAACACAACAACAACAATATAGAAAGGATAGACCCTGGGTTATGCAAATGGTTAAGTCCTTGACTACCAGCTGAAAGGCTGGTTGTTCCTAACCACCCAGAGGCTCCTCAGAAGCTAAGCCTGGTGATCTCATTCTGAAAGGTCATAACATTGAGCATTCCACTGAATAGTTCTACTCTGCATAGATGGGGTTGCATGAGTCAGAATAGACTTGCCAGCACTACCACTACCACCATATACACGTTACTCTGCTCACATGGGGTCACGTAAGTTGGAATCAACATGATGGCAACTAACAAAACATAGTGGGGGTGACTATTGGGTAAATAAGCCACCAGTATCTGCCACCCTACATATTACTGAGATGGTCCTTCATCATTTTATTTCAGAAATAGGAATAATAGGAAGCGTGTCTCTTTTCCACCACGGCATCTTGAATGGGTTAAAACAATGCCTGGAATATGATAGGAGCACAATAAATATCTGAATGCATGAATACACACATGAACAAATGAGTGAAAATATTATCTACATTATTTTATTTTCATTGTGCAAAAGTAAGCTTTCCTATTTCTGTTCATTGTTTTTGTGATGACATCAAGTGGCCTTTACCTCACCTTCTGTTTAATAGTAAGAGTAAGAAGAATGAGATGACTGTTTGGTGTTTGTGCCTATTACACATGGTACCCACATGTAAGGGCGCTATTATCTTACTTTACACATCAGGAGACTGACACTGAGAGAGGTCACAGAGCTATCCCAAGTTCAAACAGTGGGTAAGTACTGGAGCTGATTAGCTCTGTGTTGAAAACGATGGAGTCAATAGAGAAGCAAGATAGACTACACTGAAACATAAGAGAGCTAAGAAAGACATTATTAGGGAAAGCATATAGGTACCACATTTTGTACCAAAAAAAAAAAAAAAGTACCACAAATAGGTACTTTCTACACTATGCAGTGTGTTCTCTACTTCTCTCCCTGTGCTTTAAGTTTCTCTGAAGCCTTCTAACGCTAGGGAAGTCTGCATGTTAAACTGAAGGTTTAAAATGACAGAATGAAAAATCACTGATCAATGCAATCAGGCTTTTCAAAAGTCTTTTTAAAATATTGCCCTAAATGGTATGGTTAGATATCTATCTGTTTATTCAGGCATTTAGCAAACTATGGACAACAATAAAGAAATCCAAAAAATCATATGAAGACAGATTGCAGTAGAGTCTTTGTATTCCTGGCTAGGGGAAGGGGTAGGGATATTTGCGGAGTGTAGGATAAACAAAAGAACCTACCAGAGTAATAAGTCATAAATTTAGTGATCAGTTTATAACCCCTAAGGTCTGAATTTCTGGGAATAAAATGATAGAAGACCACCTCAGCAAACTTTATGGTGGCAAACAACGGTGGTTTGCCTACCCAGCAGCCACCTCCATCACCTCCCGCACTGAGGTTCAAAATGCCAGAAATTCACTGGTAGCATAGTGCCTAAAGCACTTGACTGCTAACCAGAAGGCCAGCGGTTCAAATCCACCAGCCACTCCTCGGAAGGAAGGTTGGACAATCTACTTCCTTAGTGATACCACCTCTGAAACCCAAGGAGGGGTTGCTATGAGTCGGGGCTGACTAGATGGCACACAACAACAACAACACCAGCCTCCCTTGCAGCAGGAACATGAACATCTGATCCAGACCTAGCCAATGCCACTAAATAAGAAGTCTGATTAGAATCTTCAGAGAAAGCTCTTCCTCCCTTCCAAACAGAAACATGTGAGGATTAGTTCTCATTCTTGCTTTTGTGGAGAGTTCTGTGAAGACACGAGGCTGTGAAAATGTTTTTGAGGCAATGAGGAAATAAATCTGAAAATAACATGCATGACTGACTGAAAGTAAATTTAGAAAGCACCTGGATGCTAGACAACAGAACTGTGCTGCTGAATTCAACACCACGTGGTAGCTACGGAGGTGTGCCACTCAGATGTCCCATCAAAGACATCTAGGTCAACTCGCATAACATAGTCCACAAAGACAATCTTCTACATCCAAGTTTGGTTAGTAGCAACTGGGTCTTAAAAGCCTGTGAGTGGCCATCCAAGATGCAACTATTTCTCTCTTCTCATCCAGAGCAAGGAAGAGTGAAGAAAATCAAAGCTTCAAGAAAATAATTAGTTCAGAAGACTAATGGACCACGTGAACCACAGCCTCCACTACCCAGAGACAAGAAGAGCTAAATGGTGCCCGGCTAACACTACCAACCACTCTGATCAGGATCACAACGGAAAGTCCTAGAAGAGAGGGAGGAAAAAAAAAATGTAGAACAAAATTCAAGTTTTTAAAAAAAAAAAAGATTTATTAGTCTTATAGAGACTGGTGGAACCCTCAAGACTATGGCCCGTAGACACCCTTGAAGCCTGGAACTGAACCCATCCCCAGGGATCAACTTTCAGCCAAACAACAGACAGGCCTATGACGTGATTCATACCACCAGGGAGGGATGTATTCCTCACTACAATCAACCATAGGAGACCAAACAGGCAGCATTTAGCCCAAAAAACAAAGCTCAAAAGATAGCAAGGGACAGGACAGAAGGATGGATGAAAACAGGGAACCCAGAGAGGACAGGGGAAGAATGATTTTACATTGAGGGGCTTACAACCAATGTCATGAAACGAAATGTGTATAAACTGTTGAATGGAAAACTACTTTGCTCTGTAAAATTTCACCCAAATGACAATTTAAATAATAATAATAATAATAATAATAAACAAAAAGGAGGAGCTTGGTTATCAGCTGCAAGGAGTACAGTTAACTGTCAGCCTCCAGCAGCAAAACAATTCAAAGGGCTGAATAGAGGCCGAGCTCTTCCAGGAAGCCCCAGTCAGTCACTGAGCACAGTGGGGCACTAGGGCCTGCTCATTTCTGTCCAACAGGGGTCACCTCTACGGGTCATCTTTGCAGCAGAGCTCTGCAAGAATGGCTGTGGATTTTCAGAGCAGCACTGCAGTCTGATAACTCTTTCTACCCAGTCCTCTTTCCTTTCCCCT
Organism: Orycteropus afer afer; assembly: GCF_000298275.1. NCBI lineage: Eukaryota > Metazoa > Chordata > Mammalia > Tubulidentata > Orycteropodidae > Orycteropus > Orycteropus afer. The sequence continues at coordinate 983,561 of NW_006922270.1, read as the reverse complement.
CTCCATCCACAGCTGCCAGAAGGCTTTCTCTGCCTATTTGTGATCTTTGTCCTCTTTAGCTTTTACAGGTGTTACCACCAATAAACGTTTTACACTGCTGACCTGCTAACTCTGCTAATTCATTCTGTTGTGCATAGGTTGCTATGAGTCGGAACCAAGTCGACAGCACCTAACAACAACAAACCTGCTAACTCTGTATTGGACCCAATCAATTCACCCACGAATCCCCTACCTCTGAACTTTTTATTATATGAAATAGTAAATGTCTTTATTGCTTAAGCTGTTATTAGTTAAGCAGTGTATTACCTACAGCTCAAAGCATCTAAACTGGAAAAATAGCCATAAAATATCCTGTGTTGAGGCAGTGAATTTTCCATTATTGAGAAGAGGCTCCAATGAGGTGTAATTTACTAGGATGAGAGCTGGCTGTAATAAGCAAATTAAACTTTTCCTCTGGATGTTTATTTAATGGAGACACTAAAAACATGGGATTCCATAGGGAATTGCTGTAATTTTATAAAAATTGGAAGCATATCAAACAAGCGCAGCTTTTGAACAGTCAGCAGCAATTAGAGGAAGAAGTGAGAAACCAGCAGAGGAGCAAACTTGAGCTGCAATCATGAAGAGACCCACCATCAAGGTCATCTGAACCAATAGCTTTAACAGTATTCACACTTGGATGCACCTGGAGTACATCACTGGCTCTGACAGATTTGAAATGTAGCCGAGCAGAGAATTTCTTGTAATCAACTGCATAGAGGAATGCAGGGTGAAAATTCTACCTAATGGAGATATATAGCCAAAGCAATGGAAATCTTCTTTTGAACACAAGGAATGAAAAAAAAAAAAAAATCTACTTATACAGAAAAGGAATGAGGAGAGCTTAGTTGATGGGCCATCTTTATTTTCCCACCTGAGTTGTTTGAGAATGCACTTAAAAAAAAAAAAAAAAAGGAGCAAATATTTTCAAAAAGAATATTGAGAAAGTCAGCAAAACATTTATCTCCCTTCTCCGTTCCTCCCCTCAGATCCTGTAAGCCAAACACCCTTCTCTTAATAAAAATGAATGTAGTTCAAGATGTCTTGGTTTATTGATTGGATAAAAATCTATAATGAAGTGGGAGGATGGGAGGACTGCTCCTCTCTTTCTGCTGACCCCTTCATTTCACTTCTCAGTTACTGGCAAAGCTGTGTAGTGTGCCATTTAAGTTCACAAACCTACCGCCATCTTTGACATCTCCTCACATAACACGCAAGCAGGAGCCTGATGCCTTTCCACCACATGCGAGTGTTACCCTTCAGGTTCCCTCTCTGCCTGCAACCCTCTGTTTTCATCCACCCTGCCAACAGGGTAAAATGAATGCAGTGATGTTTTTCCAGCTTAAATAAAGTCCATCTAATCTTCCTAAGCGTGCAACGTGTGGTGAACTTTATACTGATGTGCTTTGGGGTTCTAATTAAAATTTCAACTAGAACCCGTTTCTTAAGTTCAGCAGAAATTCTTTTGAAACCTGAACTAATTGCTTTTAGGCTCATGTCCTGTGAAGACCTATATACTATTTTTACATGAATTTTCTCTGGAATCAATAAATGTGGCCTTGTTACATCTCTTCCCAGGCATTTCTGTTTCTCTTCTGTTTGTAGGCTTGTCCTACAATACACACACACATACACCCAAGCAGGTGTACACTTCAGTGCCTTCCCATGAATCACCATTCTGTCGACGTTCTGTTCTAACTTGCTCTCTCATGAATAAGAGGGTAAGATAATATAACTAAAGGATTCTTCAAGGATTTTCTGCTTCTGGAAAAGAGTCTCTTTCTTCCTCACCCTTCAACACAAATATACACACACATGTATGAACACACATGCACACACCAATACATACTATGTAAGTATATCCAGTTTTGCTGAGAATACCTAGCTTGCCCAACCACTACTTCCTCCAGGCCACAGTCTGTCACTCGGAGCTCCGAGCATCATAAATGTATGAAGACTAAGCTGGCTGCGTTGTTCCTGCACACGAGGGACAAACATCTCCTTTTCTCGAAAGATTACCAGTGGCTGCCTCCAGATTCAAACAGCAACATAACATAATGGTTAAGGGTGTGATCTCAGGAGTCAGAAAGACCTGAGTGCAAGTCTCAACTGACTCACTTTCAATCAGTTATGCGAATTCGGGTAAGTCACACCTAGGCCCCAAGTCTTAGTTTCCTGAGCTGTAAAATATAGATGTCGGCTTTAATTTGTACTTCATAAAGAGAAAATGATATACATAAAAAGCACCAGGATAAAAACGTTAATTAATATTATACTCAATATTCTTTTAAAACAGGAGAAGGATATGAAGGGGAGATGGGTGGTAACAATCAGGCCAATTCAATCTAATTGATACACCCACAAATTATAAAAAGCAACACATTATAATAGGATACTCCAAATGTAGTTTTGTTTTGGAAGGAGTTTCTGTGAGGACAGTCTCTCTGTAGTATATGTGTGTTCTTGGCCTATGCTTCTCTGAGCAGGTCTGCTCTGTTCCTCTCCCTTCACAGACTGCTTTTTGCTGTTTTCCCAAGCACATGGTAAAAAAAAATGGCTGATTTCACAGCTCCCTGGATTACATTAATGTGTTCCTGCCATCAGTGTAGACTGAGCTATAGAATGTCTCAGCTTCGTCAAGTCCATATCACTGTAAGAGAGGATCTGATTGGTCCAATTTGAATTAAGTGTTGTGGATGGGAAAGCTGCTGGTGGCAGGGCGCTCTAACACAGCTACTACAACCCCATTCCAGTACTTGAGGCAAAGTAAACTTCAGAGACGAGACCTAGAAGCTACAGTATTAAACTGTTTTCCTTCTAAAGAAAGTGCATAGACAGGCATACCTTGTTTTATTGCACTTGGCAGATATGGGGTTTTTTACAAATTGATGGTTTGTGGCAATCCTGCATTGAGCAAGGCTATCAGTGCCATTTTTCCAAGAGCATGTGCTCAGTTTATGTCTCTGTATCACATTTTGGTAACTCTCACAATCTTTAATTTTCTTTTCATGATGCTATTTCACACTTAATAGACTAAAGTATAGTATAAATACAACTTTTATATATGCTGGGAAACTGAAAAAATCCATGTGACTCACTTTATTGCAATATTCACTTTATTGCGATGGTCTGGAACTGTACCTGCAATATCTCCAAGGTATGCCTGTATATTTATTATGTTACAGATCTAGTTAGCACTGCTAGTGCACGGGGGCTATTAGAATTCTTTTTAAGCATTTCTTTGGAATATGAGCATCTTCCTACACTCTAGAGAATCATTTAATTGGGATAGCCTTTATTAGTTATTTATCACATGTTTTATTCTTTCTGGAAACTTTTGTAAGATCATCTGATGAGCAACATGATGATCTATTTCTAATAATCTTTAATAACCACTTTTCAAGAAGGGCAGCAGCATTCATGATAACATTTATATCATGATTTCCAAGTCTCTCTGTTGGAAAATCGGAAGTTGTTTAAATTAATTAGCTTTCATGTCTAAAGACAACTCATATCACTCATATTTATCCGTGCCCAAAACACTTTTACAAGCAACTTTGTTTTATTATCATATTTTCACATACATATATTTGCATTTTAGCACTAACCATATATGTTGAGCTTTACACTTGTAATTTAGATAAGACAAAGCTATTTCTCAGTGCTATCTAATTTCACATCATGCTACACCACAAATTGATTTAGAGTACTTTGCAAACACAACATACATTTTTTTTCTTATTTACAACAGATCTAATTCATTATATCTCATTCATTTATCATTGAGTGGTATCTCAATGTATCAGTTTGCTATGTTGAGATTTAAGTGGTCCAAGTAGAAAGTTAAATGAATATTAATCACATTGGCTGCTTCAGAAAATATCTTACAGTACAAGAGAAAATATAAACCTTAAGAGCATACAAAGTATCATATGATGTTCAAAGAACTTTGACAAGAAGGAAAATAAACTATATGGTTAAGTGTGGACTAAACCATTGGGACACTGATGTTTCAAAGGTAAAACTGGCTGGTTAAGGGGAAATGTTTCATGAAATTTTTCTTTCTGAATATTTTCTTTGCTATCATATAGATAAGGAGCTCTGGTGGTGCTGTGGTTAATATATTGGGCTGCTCACTAACCGAAACGTTGGCAGTTCAAACCCTCCAGCTGCTCTGTAGGAGAGAGATGAGGCAGTCTGCTTCCATAAAGATTTACAGCCTTGGCATCCCTATGGGGGTTGCTATGAGTTGGAATCGACTCAGTGGTCATGGGTGTTTGATTATCATATAGATGGCTCCAATATTCTCTCGAGATATTGATTCATGTCAGGTATATGGTAGGGCTAGGAGTTAAAGAGTTTATATACACCCTGTTGATTTCAACTCTAGACTCCAGGGAATCTTAACTCAACCTTATATTTGTGCAGTGAAAAGGAGAAATGTCCTAGACCACTTGTCACACTTCGATGAATAGGCCCAATGATCTCTATCACTGGAGTCAAGCCCATTGTTTATTCATGATTGCACTCCCTAGTTGAACCAGACCTAGAGTAGGTTCTCAGAAACTGTATATGAAATACAGAGCAAGATCTTTTCAAATGATGATGATGCAGGCATTAAGGTGACAAGAACTTGCTGTGTGAAATGGAGAAGAAATCTTGTAAGTTGATCCAGACTGAGGGCTGTATCCTTCAGAGCTCTATGCATCCCTTGATGTAATACTCTTTGGAATTTTTACTACTGTCCCTTTGAGCAAATAAAAAATTTGACTCCAAAATCATCATATCAAATTAGAACATAACTGTTGATTCATCCTTCATTGATCAATACTCCTTTTAATCACTGACACTAAATGCAGCTTTCCCAGAGGTATGGAAAAATGTGATAGATAGTTGGTGACTAAATTGAAATCTTAAGAAAAAAGATGAAGGATTAATGATGCTCAATATTTTCTTCTCAGAAACCTAACTGTAGGTTTTCATGGGAAATCATTGTGCATCCTTAGCCTTAGCATCAGCTGGTGAAGAAATCCCAGACCTAAATGAAATACTTGTGCTCCCGTGTAAAACTTAAAAGCAAGGACACAACAACTGGCTGGACTTCACAGGATGGCCAGAAGTCCTACATCCTACTGTCTCACCTTAAAGTAGCAAAGCAAAGTGAGGAAATGTGGATGTACAAACAAACCCCAATGTTTAGAGGGATGACAAACCCTTTGAAACAGGCAGTCTCTGGTAAGTATAACCAAAAAGAAAAAAAAAAATCACTGCCTTCGAGTTGTTTCCAACTCATAGCAACCCCTCCTTCAGTTTCCCAGGCAGTATTTCTACAGAAGTAGGTTGCCCAATCTTCCTTCTGAGAAGTGGCTGGTGTGTTTGAACCGCCAACCTGCTGGTTCTTAGGCACTACGCCAGCATTTAGCACCTGAGAACACATCCATGCCCTGATTCATCTGACTCTAGAGTGTGCAAAGAAAATATTCATTATTCTACCAGCAATCCTACCATTTGGAGATCCAGCACTCCTCGGCTATCAGATCATGTGACCTGAGATAGATAAGGAACCTCCTGTGATACTATGACTAATCAACCACTGTGACACGGAACTATTGTTAAATGGCATCTAACCATGCTTCTAAGGGATATTATATATATAATATCATATATTATCTGATATATGAATCTGTAAAGAAGGGCTAAGGGCTAAGGTTAAGTAGTGAAAAGTTCTCTGGCTTTGAAATTAGACATATCTGGGCCCAGTACAAGCTCCATCATTATATTCACATTTTTTAAAAATAAAATAACAACTCTACACACAAATTTAGAACTGTTAATATTTCATCATATTTATTTTAGATCTTACTTTGTTAAAAAATTAAGGGCTATCAAGAATGCTAAAATCCTCCTACCATATTATATTTCCCTTCCTTGCACCCCAAGAATACTCATTCTCTTGAAGTGGTTATGTATCCTTCTCATGTATATTTTATATGTTTACTACTTATACATACACCCATAAACAATATATATTATTTTAAATTTTATATAAATGGTATCATGCCATATGAATTCTTTTGAAACAATTGTTTGCTCATTAGGTACTGAAACTTTCAGAGTTGATTTATGTAGTTCATTCATATAAATTACTGAATAACATGCCATTCTATGACTATGTGACATTTTATCCATTACTCTATGGATAGACAAATATGCTATTTGCAGTTTTTTGGTATTACAAACCATGTTGTAATGAATATTCTTACACAAGTCTCCTTCTGTGTACGTGTGGAAGAATTTCTCTAAGGTATGTTGTTGTTGTTTGCCGTCGAGTCAAACCCGACTCATAGTGACCCCTCCTTGGGTTTCCGAGGCAGTATCACTATGGAAGTAGGATTGCCCAACCTTCCTTCCGAGG
>NW_006922270.1:974711-976397 GCF_000298275.1 Orycteropus afer afer | reverse complement strand
GCTGTGTATGTGTTTTTTCTAATTCATGTGTAAGTGTTCTGTATATGAATCCTTTGTCGATTGTATGGATAACTAGTACAGTTTTGTGGTCTTTGGCTTACTTTTTGCTTTCTTTATGCTGTGCAGTATAGTAAATTACCTGGTATGGCTGTTCTAGGCATAGTCTTTGATAACTCTAACTTTGGCGTGAGCAACTGAGTAGCTGATTGTTAGTTATCCACCTGGTGAATTTCTGTTGGAGCAGCATCAAGCAAACTTCTGGGAAGTTTGCTCTCTCTCAGGTGGGTAGAATTCTGATGTTGGCATTGGTTGGTTTTGGCCACTCTTCCAAGTTCAGAAGGAGCCCTCCCAGAGGCAGAAGGAGTCTCTCTGACTGCTGGCTGAGAAAGACTGTGCTGTTGAGAGAAACACGCTGCTGAGAGAGAGACACACTACTGAGAAAGACTACTAGCTGAAAGAGAGACGGCCGGCTGAGAGAGGCTGAGCACATTCCCAAACTCGAATTGTAGCTTGTTGCTTCCCTAATAAACTGCATAATCTGTGAGTTCTCTGTGGCCACTGCAGTGAATTATTGAACCCAGCAGAGAGGTGGTGGGTGCCACAGGAGGAATGGTTGTTGTCAAGGTTAGTAAGAAGGCTGGAGCGTGGAAGCATGTCTGGCCTCATAAAAACAGGTCTTGGGCTGCTGATGCTGATTCTGTCCTCCTCAGAAGATGCTGCCTCCCTGCCCCTTTAGCAAGTGTCTTTTGCTCTGCAGAATGCTACCACTTTTTTAGCTCTATACATTTGAATAAACCATTAAATTCTCAAGTCTCTACTTATTCATTTTAAAAATTAGGACAATAATGCCTTCCTCACGATATTTTTGTAGATTAAAAAAAATCAGATAATGAATATATTGGGCTGAGCAATATGCAGTAAATAGTTTTCTTCCTGTGGGCCTACTCTCAAATGGAAGGGAAACAAGAGCTCACTTCTCTGCAAATATCTTCATTCGGTTATGATGTGTCAAAAGAAATAATGTGGACACTTGAACAGAAGGATGAGTTAACTGGATTATATAACTCATTCAATAAATATTTATTGAGCCCTTTCTATGTGCCAGGCATAGAAAAAGAGTGGGAAGCAAAACAGACCAAGCCTTGTCTAGTGGGAGAGCTAGTGAGAACAAGCAAGTTAATTAGTATTTACTACAATGTCAGGGTGAAGAAATCTAACAGTGTAAAGGGATTACAAAATGATGGAGGAGCACAATTTCTGATTGGGTGTTCAGAGGAGGGCCCTCAGGGAAGTGATGGGATCAGAAACCTAGAAGAATTGAGGAAGGGAGCTATGAATAGCTGAGGAAAGCACATGAAAAGACCCTGAGTCTCTGGCATTCTTGGCAACCAAGGAGAGCAAGAAGGACAGTGTGAGGGAAGAAAATCGCAAAAGAAAAAGTGGTAGGGAATAGAGAAATAAGGCCAGAGAGGTAGCCAGGGACCAAATTTCAGATTTTATTCTAAGTGTGAGAGAAAGACCTTGGAGGGCTTTGAGCAGAGGAGTGACATGTGGTAATTTATGTTTTAAAAGTAGCTCTGGTAGCATAGTGGCTAAGACACTTGCCTGCTAACCAGACGGCTGGCGGTTCAAACCCACCAGCCACTCCTTCCGAGGTCTCTTTCCTTTCCATATAAAGTTAGTGAT
>NW_006922270.1:971257-974115 GCF_000298275.1 Orycteropus afer afer | reverse complement strand
ATTACTCAATGACATAGAGAGGTCATACCTAAACTTTCCTTTCAAGAAATGCTGGCTATCTGCTAATGAATTTCCCTGATTCTTTCTCACTCTCTGAGGTGTTGTAATTGATTTTTTTGTCCTTGTTGTTTAGAATCTAAGGCTATTTCATTAACAAATTTCTTTTACACAAATAGAGAAACCCAGCATGACCAAAGTTGGACTGGTCAACAGTTCAGCTCTTCCCTGCCTCCCAGCTGTCACGCCCTTATTAAGTCTGATTTCCCCAGTTTGCCTGTCAATCTATAGTTTGCTTAACATTGTGTTCAAAAAGTTCCTGCTTCTGCATTGAAGTCACTGGTTTTGTTTGTTAAGAAATTACTCTTAGAACAGATCTTCCAAAACTTTGATGTGAATATGAATCACCTAGAGATCTTGTTAAAAGGCAGATTTAGATTTATTACGGCTGGGGCAGGTCTAGGGTGGTACATTTCACAAATGATGTTAATTTTGGTGATCTCAGGACCACACTTTAGTAATAAGATACTAGAGTGAAGGTGATCACAAATGTATTTATTTATTTATTGTGCTTTGAGTGCAAATTTACAAAGGAAATTTGTTTTACATTCAGCAGAACATTCACATCTGATTTCACGGCCCTGATTACTGTCCCCAACCATAAAAAAGTCTCCTCCCCCTTCACCCCTCGCCTCCCTGTGACCATTCCTTTCCTGCGCCCTTCTTATCTATGCATTCCTGTCTGTCCAGCTTTCCCTCTACATGAATGCTACTCCTCTGGTGTCTCATGGCTGATTGATACAAGGAGTGCATCTCCTTAGAGTAGGTGGGTGCATCTCCTTGCAGTATGTGCTGTGTGTAGGTCCTTCTACTGTTGGGCTGAGAGCCAATCCATGTAAGTGAGTCCATTACTAGGCCCTAAGGGGAACTCAGGGGCCATAGTCTCGGGGGTTCCACCAGTCTCTTTCCAACCAGTAATTCTGGTCATTTTTGTGTTTTTGAATTTTGTTCCACATTTTTCCTCCCACTCTATCCAGGATCTCCAGTTTTGATCCCTTTCCAAGTGGTTGGCATTGGTAACCAGGCACCATCTCGTTCTTCTGGTCTCAGGGTCGTGGAGGGTGAGGTCCTCATGGTCCATCTTATCTTTGGACTAATTCTTTCCAGATGACTTTGATTATCTTCACTCTTCTTTGCTCCAGATGAGAAGAGACCAATAGTTTCATCTTAGATGGCCACTCAAAAGCTTTTAAGACCCCAGTCGCTACTCACCAAAGTAGGTTGTAGAACAAGATTTTTATGTACTAGGTTGTGCCAATTGAGCATGATGTCCCCCGAGACCATGGTTCCGAGTCTGCAGGCCTAGTGATTCTTTCAAGGTGTTTGGTTGTCTCTGAGAAGTTACTCCAACCCTGTCTTCTTTTGCTTCTGTAAAATATGTGGCTAATTTTGTAGCACAAGTGCATATGTAAGATTATCTTCAGCCAAATCTATCCTTAGTCTAGGGTGTATTCCTGTTCACTGACCCCTTCCTGATCTTCTCACCTATCTATACATTTACCCATAGCCTAGTGTTTGGTGCTAGTGATACTGCAGTATTGTGCAAGTAATAGTATTTTCTGCTGTTGTCTATATCTTTTGTCATGATGCTTGTAACACAGACTCTTTCCATATTGTCCCTCCCCTCATCAAATCAACAAGTGACCCCCCAACTAGTCTGAGATTTTCTCTCACCTTCCCTCCCATCCCTGGTAACAAACAAAGTGAGTCTCCTTCCCTGAATAAACCTTTCCTTGACTTTTTACCATAGTGAGATTATGAAATATTTGTTCTTCTGTGATTGACTTACAGCTCTGGTGGTGTAGTGCCTAAGGCATTTGACTGCTAACCAGAAGGCTGGCAGTTCAAACCCACCAGCCACTCCTCGGAAGGAAGGTTGGGCAGTCTACTTATGTAGTGATAACTGCCTCAAAGACCCAAGGAAGGGTTGCTATGAGTTGGGATTGACTCAATGGCAGTGAGTTTGGTTTTTGGTTTTTTGAATGTCCTCCAAAGTCATCCACATTGTGAGATGATTCATGTATTCTCCATTATTCTTTAATGTTGCATAGTATTCTACTGTGTGAATGTACCACAGTTTGGTTATCCATTCATCTGTTGATGGGCATTTAGGTTATTTCCATCTCTTTGCTATAGTGAGTTGTGCTGCAGTGAACATGGATGTGCATATGTCTGTTTGGGTCCTGTCCCTCACCACTTTAGGATATATTCCTAGTAATGGAATTGTTGGATCAAATGGTATTTCTATTTTCAGTTTTTTAAGGAAAGACCATACCATTTTCCACAATGGTTGTACCATTTTGCAGTCCCACCAGCAGTGTATGAGAGTTCCAATCTCTCCACAGCCTCACCAGCATTTGTTATTTTCTTTCTTGTTGAACTTTGCTATTATTGCTGGGACAAGATGATATCTCATTATTGTTTTGATTTGCATCTCTCCAATGACTAATGATCATGAGCATTTCCTCATGTGTGTGTTGGCTGCATGTATATCCTCTTTAGTGAATGTCTGTTCACTCCATACCAGCATATCAGGGATCACCCAGAGGATCTATCTTCAGCACTTGATTTTATTGGTAACATGGGTCAGCTAGGTTCAAACATGCATATACAGCACCACTGAAACCCAAGCAGAGAGTCCATTGGTGCTCCAGGAGGGTGGGCTTGCTCCCCCCTCAGTGGGTCACTGAAAAGGTTTGGGTCAGTTTAATGGCACTGAGAGGTCTGCACTTGACTTTATCACTAATATTAGGACCACATATTACTAGCAGTGACCGAAAGCCAGATGAGTTATGGGAAGA
>NW_006922270.1:968574-969124 GCF_000298275.1 Orycteropus afer afer | reverse complement strand
ATGAGGAAAAAAAAAAAAAAACATAAGACTCATTGGAATTCCAAAACAAGAAGAGGTGAAAAGACCACTGAGAAAACTGTGGAAGACCTGCTAACAGAAAAGTTCCCCCATATCATGAAGGAAGAAAATATATTTGTCCAAGAACCTCATAGAACCCCACACAACATAGATTCCAAGATAAAAACATCGAGGCATATCATAATCAAACTTTCCAAAACCAAAGAAAAGGAAAAAAAAATTGAGAGCTGCCTGGGGGAAAAGAAATATTACTTATAATAATCGAACAGTTAGTTAGGCTGAACTCCAATTAATCAGCAGAAAACATGCAGGCAAGAAGGCAATGGGATGGCATATATAAAACACTGAAGGAAAAGAACTTTCAATCAAGAATCCTATATCCAGCCAAATTATCCATGAAATATGAGGGCGAAATAAAGGTATTCTCAGACAAACCAAAATTAAGGGATTTTGTGAAAACCAGACCAACCCTACAAGAAATGCTTAAGGAAGTCCTTCCAATAGAGAACCCACAACAGAGATCAACAAAACC
>NW_006922270.1:950880-951394 GCF_000298275.1 Orycteropus afer afer | reverse complement strand
GCATAGTAGATCACATGGTTGTCTGATTCAAAATGGCTAAAACCAGTCCATTTCAGCTCACTGATGCTGAGGATATCAATCTTTATGTGTTCCATTTCATTTTTGACAATGTCCAATTTTCCTAGATTCATACTTTGTAGATTCCATATTCTGATGATTAATGGATGTCTGTAGCTGTTTCTCCTCAATTTGAGTGGTGCCACATCAGCAAATGTAGGTCTTGAAAGCTTTACCTTATCCATAGGAGTAAGGCTGGGTTTACTCATAAAGTTCATAAAGTTGCACAGTAATGTATCAAAGAAACAGTTTCTTTGCTATTCATACGGTTTTTCCTTGCCAATTATTTGAGAAGTGGATGTCCTCTTCCTTCTTCCTAGTCTGTCTGAGTCTGTTTGCTGGGCTGATACCTGTGCACCATGTGCATCCCGCTGGGTTTGAAACACCAGTGGCTCAGTCTCAAAACTCACATCAACACATCACCACAGTAGGACAAACCAACAGACAAGTTTTCCTC
>NW_006922270.1:949246-950780 GCF_000298275.1 Orycteropus afer afer | reverse complement strand
TTTGGGCGTGCCTGATTTCCCTCTCTGCACCTGGATCCCTGCGGCTGACTGCTCCTCTGTCACAAGAGACAACAGGGCACTACATAAATGGAAGAACCTGCCTTGTTCATGGATAGGTAGATTAAACATTGTGAAAATGTCAATACTACCTAAAGCAATCTATACATTTAATGCAATTCCAATCCAGATTTCAACAAAATTTTTTAAGGACATGGAAAAACTAATTACTAATTTTATATGGAAAGGAAAGAGACCTCAAATAAGCAGAGCACTTTTCAAGAAGAAAAACAAAGTGGAAGGTCTCACACTCACAGATCTTAAGAACTACTATATAGCCACAGTAGTCAAAACAGCATGGTATTGGTAAAATGATAGACAGATAGACCAATGGAACAGAATAGAAAGTCCAGAAATAGACCCATCCATCTATGGACAACTGATCTTTGACAAAGGTCCAAAACCCATTAAATGTGGAAGAGATAGCCTCTTTACTGGCAAAACTGGATATCCACCTGTACAAAAATGAAACAAGACCCATACCTCACTCCATACACAAAAACAAACTCAACCTTGATCAAAGACTTAAATGTAAAACCCAAAACTATAAAATTCATCAAAAATGAAATAGGGGCAAATCTGGGAGCCCTTATTTATGGCATAAATAGACTGTCATGTATAACCCAGAATTTTCAGGAGATAGAAGACAAACTAGATGACTAGGACCTTTTAAAAATTAAATTCTTGTGCTTATTGAAAGATTTCATCAAAAGGGTAAAAAGAGAACCTACAGATTGGGAGAAAATATTTGCCTATGCCATATCTGATAAAGGACTTATCTCCAAAATCTATAGAAAACTTCAATACCTCAACACCAAAAAGACAATTAACCCAATTCACAAATGGGCAAAAGATTTGAACAGACACTTCACCAAAGAAGATATACAGGCAGCCAACAAACACATGAGAAATTGCTCACATCATCAGTCATTAGAGAGATGCAAATCAAAACAATGGGATATCATCTCACCCCAGCAATAGTAGCAAATCTCAACAGGTCAGAAATTAACAAATGCTGGCAAAGTTGTGGAGAGATTGGAACACTTGTGCACTGCTGGTGAGATTGTAAAATGGTTCAACCACTCTGGCAAATGGTATGGCATTTCCTTATAAAACTGAAAATAGAAGTACCATTTGACCCAGCAATTCCATTACTAGGAATATATCCTAAAGGATGAGAGATAGTGCACGAACAGACATATGCACACCTATGTTCATCGCAGCGCAATTCACCATAGCAGAGATGGAAACAATATAAATGCCCATCTATGGATGAGCGGATAACCACATTATGGTATATCCACACAATGGAATACTATGCCACATTAAAGAACAATGAGGGATACGCAAATCATCTCACAAGGTGGGTGAACCTGGAGGACATTATGCTGAGTGAAATAAGTCAATCACAGAAGGACAAGTACTGTATGAGCCCATTACTGTACAAAGACAGAGAAGAGTTTGCTTGGGAAAGGGA
>NW_006922270.1:946252-946715 GCF_000298275.1 Orycteropus afer afer | reverse complement strand
ACTCCTTCTTACACATCAACTATCTCACTATCTGACATTTCACATTTATGACAACAGTGGACAATCTATTGTCTGACTATTTTGTGCATTAACAACTTATGTCAGTCATAATGAGTGTCAAGGTGCAGGTGAGAGTTACAGTGACTATGTTGGTTAAGGTTATATGTCAACTTGGCTGAGCCACAATTCTCAGTAGTTTAGCAGTTATGCAATGATGTAATTTGGCAGTTACATAATGATGTAAGCATCCTCCATTTTGTGATCTAATGTGGTTATCTTCCATTTTCACATAATGCCAATTTTCATATAATGACCCAGTGTTTAGAACCTAACTATGTCAATAAGTAAGGCGTGCATGTGTGTGTGTGTGTGTGTGTACAACTCACTGCTATTGAGGCGATTCCAACTCATAGTGACCCCCATTGGGTTTCTAAGGCTGTAAATCTTCACAGAAGGAAACTGT
>NW_006922270.1:940701-944668 GCF_000298275.1 Orycteropus afer afer | reverse complement strand
CCAAAATTCATGGAAACAATTAGTCCTAGCAACTGGTACACCATCTGATCTGAAGCCTATATGACTCTGAGACCAGAACTAGATGGTGCCTGACTACTACTGTTAACCACTAGGAGGGGGATCTATGTAGGAGATCCTGGATAGAGAGGGAGAATAATGTGGAACAAATCTCAAAATCATTTGGAAAAAAAAGGGGGGGAACCAGGTTTGCTGGTCTGATAGAGCCTGGTGGAACCACTGAGACTATGGCCCCTAGCTGCCCTTCAGGTCTGGAATTGAATGCATGTCTGTGTCTTTCAGCCAAACAATAGATAGGCATATGAGTTGAACATTTACCTGAGGTAGATAACACTCCTTGGAGAGAACAATCATGGGAGAAAGAAGGGCTGCTTATGACAGGGAGACAGCTCGGGGGCAGGAGTGCATGGAGGGATGGACACAGGGAAGAGGTAACTATGGGGAGGAAGTGGGAGGGGAGGTATGGAAAGTGTTTTTGCTCTGTAAATTTTCACCCTGTAAATTTTATTGTGTAAAAAGTCACCATAAAAAGAAAAAAAAAGAAATGTCAAATTGTTTGGGCAAAGTATTTATCATGGTTTTTTCTTGAGGCACATTATTTGATAACAGGGAGGGGTGAAGATTCAATTTTCAAGCTGAAAATTATTCGTAATAATAATTCACTCCCTTACATTAATAACCAAAATAGTAATTTTCTCTCTAAAATAAGATCATTTAGGAAAGGAAAAATTTATGTTTTATCTTTGGCAGAATTTCTTCAAGGTAAGTAGTTCACAGTATTGAATGTGTTAAGCTCTCAACCTCGCTTCTCAAAGTGTACTTCTAGAACCAGCAGCATCACAATTATCTGTAAACTCGTTAAAGCTCCGAATTCTAGGCCCCACCCCAGACCTACTGAATCAAGAATATTGTTCATAGGGTTTGCTAAACTATGTTTGAACAAGCTATGTGATTTCAAATGCTGTGAATCACTGCTCTGCAGAATCGTTTGCTTTATTTCTATTTTTAGATAAAATATATTAATATGATTTTCTTAAAGTGTTAAATCTCAGAAATTCACTGCATAGGATTGGTCAGAACAAAGCCATACAACCCCCATAAACTCCAGACACATAGAGCTTTGCTTATATAAATGAATTAATAAATACAAATCTGGCATAAGGAGGAAGATTAGTATAATTTTCTCCACGATTTGCAATATGCTTCCCTTCTTTCCTAATGCAACTATTAGTTGTTTGTTGCATGAAGAAGGAATCCCAAATTGTGACACAGACATTAACATTTTAAATTTTAGGCAATTTATAGCAAGCAGTAAGTTCTCAGGAGGCCAGCCTGATATTGCTTTGAGGGTCACTTCTCAATTTCTTATACAAAGAATATATAGGCATTGTTCTTTTCTCATCTAAAAGTTTATTCCTCCTGGGAAGAACCTATTTGAACCATCCTTTCTATATAATTGACTATTTATATGCAGCTATTACTGGAGAACTTTACCCTCTTGAGAGCCACTAACCATGGCTGGGCCTGATTTTGGGATACTTTTATGATGAAATGTCACCAGGAGATGAGAATCTAACTATGGAACAACTCTAGGCTTGTTTTCCTGAGGCTTCTATGGAAAAAATGTCCTCTGGTGCCACAGATGGCACTTCAGACTTAGGCCCTGCAGGAAAAAAATATTCCTCTCAAGTAAGTGGCAAATTCTAATAAATTTCTAAGTGGGAGAGTTCCCCTGAGTTTCCATCACCACATTTAGTGCTGGCAGTGGTCCTGGAAATAGCTAAAAATAGTTTCATGTCATCATTGAGGATTAGAATCTATAACAATTCCACATCAAATACTCTTCATAAATCATAGATATCTTTGCTCTGTATTTTAATCTGCACTTTCTTGAAAGGTTTTATTTCATGTCCTAACCTTGCTCATACTTCACATTGTGTGATTCAACATTTTTAAACCAATATATATCTACTTATTAAAAACAAACATTCTCTAAATCTCCTGGGCATTGACTTATTAAATACCTTAATCAAGGGGTACCCTTTTGTAACCATTGTAACATATTTTGTAAGAACATAAAAACATATATTAATGAACAACTAAAGCAAAATTATTAACAAACTGCTAAATGATGTTTTTGTTATTGTTAGGTGCCAATGGGTCAGTTCCTACTCATACTGACCCTATGTAGAGCGGAATGAAACAATGGCCAGTGCTGCACCAGCTTCACAATCATTGCTATTCTTGAGCACATTGTGGTGGGCACCATGTCAATCCATCTTGTTGAGAGTAGTCTTCTTTTTCACGGACCCTCTACTTTACCGAGCACTATGTCCTTCTCCAAGGACTGGTCCCTCATGATAAGATGCCCAAAGTATGTGAAGTGAAGTCTTCCCAGCCTCACTTCTAAAGACTATTTTTGTCCGTGCTCCTTCCAAGACACATTTGTTCATTCTTCTGGCAGTCCATAGTATATTTAATATTCTTTGCCAACACCATAATCCAAAGGCATCAGTTCTTCTTCAGTCTTCCTCATTCATTGTCCAGTTTTTGCATGCATATGAGGGTATTGAAAAATCATGGAAAAAAATCTTTACCCTACAGAAACAAAGTATTAATGCTGGAATTTCAAACACTAACTGTGGAGTTGTAAAGGTATTTCCAGGTTAAGAGAGCCTTCCTGAGATCCCTAAAATCATACTTCAGAATACTAGGTCCTCCTACTCCTAAAAACAAGGTCAGGCCTATAAGTATCGCATAGTATTTGTATACACACATAAGCAAATACACACATAATGTGTATACATGTGTGTGCTGTATATAATGCATATACTATATATTATATATATGTGAATATATGATAGTAGCAGGAAATTATACGTACAACCTTGCCCTGCCTTTTGGTATTAAATGAAAACCAGTATGCAATGTTTATCTAACAGAATTCCCAAAGAGGAAACATTTCCTCTGAAGCAGTCACCCTGGTGTGCTTATTTACTGATCCATGGGCAATGCCCCTCCTCTCCATAGAGAATTTCTTCCTTGAAAAAGAAATAGGCCTTTAAAAATAAGATAGGCTCTTATCTGTCTGGCATAATACTCAGCATGGGCCAGTCTGAAGAGACGGAGATAAAATGCACTAAATGAATTTGCAAGGACCTCCCTTCTCCTTCGGTGCTGTGATACTTAATAACTTGGTTTAGTACCCACCTCTGCCAAGAAGCAGGTCCCCCCTCTTCCTTGGCTCTAAAAGAAATGCCCATCAGTTCATTCATGACTTTACTCCAGCTATAGAAGATGGGAAAGTGGAATTTTATCTTCTTGACACATGTTGTTTTAGCTCTTTGTAAAATAAATGGTTTCTATATTGCTCATCATTATTCATATGCTAAAACTTTTTTTCTGAAACATTTGGAAAAGATTTGCAATTTGGATCATCTCTTATCATTCTGATTTTTCTTCAGCTATGCTTAGGCAGCTCCATATATAAAAAAAAATATAAATATTCAGCATTAAGGCTGCAGGGAGAGCAGAGGGGGAAAAAAAAGTAATATTCCAACCTTTGAAAGTTCAAATCAGAGAAACAGTGCATAGTTTTAATACCAAGTAGCAATTTCCAGTGCTGAGTCTCCATTAAAAATAATTAATTGTCCCTAAAACTGGTAAAATAGCCCTTTTCTCAGAAACATTCGGGCTTTTGTTTTTAACTGAACATACATGGACTTTAATAATTGTTTTCTTCAAACTTGGAATAGAATATATTGGTCTTCATGTGCAACTCAGGTCAGATTCCTAATAAAAGTTCAAGTCCTGTCCAGGACTAAAGAACAGAACAGGGACTTGGGGAATCATCAAAGAGCTCAGAAACAAGATTGGCAAAGATGGGGAAAGGGTTTCAAAATAAGATCTTTGCAGAAGAAAGAGAATTTAAAACCTGAGAAAAAATTTA
>NW_006922270.1:927727-933941 GCF_000298275.1 Orycteropus afer afer | reverse complement strand
GCCATAGAGTCAGTTCCAACTCATAGTGACTCCAAGTGTCAGAGCAGAACTGCCCCATAGAGTTTCCTAGGCTGTAATCTTTATGAGATCATATTGCAGGGTTTTTCTCCCACCAATGCTCTGGTTGGTTCCAAAGCTTAACCATTGCACCAACAGGGCTCCTTTTCTCTAAAGTAAAGATTATAAGACATTAATATATATTGCAGAAAGATAATGATGAAAGATTTCTATAGATCCATTAATTCATTCATCTAGCAAATTTACCCTCCTGCTTCTCTCCTCATAGGTTACTTTGCTTGTGTCATACTGGCCTCCACTCTCTTCCTTAAATCTCCAGACACATTTCTACTTTAGAGCACTATACTTGCTATTCCTTCTGCCTGAAAAACTCTTCCTGCAGGGAGATACTTGTGTTACTCCATTTTCTCTCTCAGGCTTTTACTCAAAAACCACCACTGAGGTGAAGCCTTCCCTGGCCACCTTACCTAAAATTCCAACTCCCTCCCCGATAACTTCAATCATGCTTTGTTGGTTTATTTATCCTCTTTAGTGGGTAATCATTACCTAACATATTGAGCAGTATTCCATTATAAGAATATACCAAGGGTTTTTTTTTTTTTTTTTTGTATCCATTCACCTAGTGAAGAACATTTGGATTGTTTCTAGTTTGAGGCTATTACAAACAAAGCTTCTATGAATATTCATGAATAGTCTTTACTGTGAATATTGATTTTCTTTTCTCTAGGGTAAACACCTAAGAGTAGGCTTGCTGGGTCATATGATAAGTTTAACTTTATTAAGAAACTGCCAAACTGTTTCCTAGAATGATGGCACAGTTTTGTATTCCACCAACATCGAATAAGAATTCAAGCCTTTGCATCCTTGTCAGAACTTGGTATTGTTGGCATTTATTATTATTATTATAGCCATTCTAACAGGTGTCTAATGGTATCTCATTGTGATTCTAATTTGTATTTCCTTAATGGATAATGATGTTGACCATCTTTTCATGTGCTGTTTTGTTATCTTTATTTCTTTGTTAAGTAACTATTCGTTTTTGCTCGTATTTTGTGGCTGACTTCTTTTGCTCAGTATTTTTTAACTTCTTATTTTTAAATATTGATAGACTCACAGAAGGTTACAAAAATAGGACATAGAGTTCCACAAGCTTTTTAGCTAGCTTCCACCATTTCTAACATCTTATAAAACTGGAGTGCAATATCAAACCCAGAAAATTGATACAGGTACCTTACTGTTAACTAAACTGCAGACCCTGTTCAGGTTTTTATATGCTCTTATTTGTGTATGTGTATAGTTCTAGAAAATTTAATACCATCCGTAGAGTATCAATACGATCAAGATACAGAACTAGTTTCATCACCATGAAGAAACTCATTAGCAACTGGGGTCTTAAAAGCTTTTGAACGGTCATCTAAGATGCAACTAATTGGTCTCCTATCATCAGAAGTGAAGAAGAGTGCAACAAAACAAGGGCATTTGGAAGTAATCAGCCCTAGGACATGATGGACCTCGAGACCGGAAGAACTAGATGGCGCCCAGCTATCAATGCCAACCACTTGGGAAGGGATCAATATTGGAGATCCTAGATAGAGTGGGAGGAAAAATGTGGAAGGAAATCCAAAAACACCATAATGACCAGAATTACTGGTCAGATGGAGTCTGATCGGACCCTCAAGACTATGGCCCTGGGATACACTTCGAGCCTAGGATAAAACTCACTCTCAAGGGCTGGCTCTCAGCCCAATAGTAAATAAAACGTACACACAGGCCACTCAATGCAGGGCGATGCACCCACATACTCCATGAAGATACATCCCTTGGAGCAATTGGCCATGGGGCACCAGAGGGGCAACATTCACACGGAAGAAAAGCAGGACACACAGGAGTGCATAACTTTGAGGGGCAAGGGGGGGTCACTGGGAAGGGAGAGGAAGAGAGTGGGTTAGGACTGGGAATAGTAATTGGGGAGTAAAACCAAATGTACATGAAATGTTGAATGTAAAATAAATTCTGCTCTGTAAATTTGCACCTAAAGCACAATTAAAAGAAAGAAAGAAAGAAAAAAGAAATTCACTCATACTACCCCTCCCACTTCATTCTGCCATTCATAGTTTCTGATGACAAATCAGCTATCAACGGAATCACTGTTCCCTAATAAATAATGTGTTGTTTTTTTCTGGTTGCTTTCAAGATTCTTCCTTTGTCTTTCATTTTTAGTAAAGGAGCCTGGTGGTATAGTAGTTAAGGAATTTGGCTGTTAACCGAAAGGTTAATGGGTTGAACCCACCAGCCGGCCTGGAAGAAATATGAGGCAGTCTGCTTCCGTAAAGGTTTACAGCCTTGGAAACCCAATGGAGCTTACTATGAGTTGGAATTGACTGGATGGCAGTGAATCTGGTTTTGGTTTGAGTGTTAGTAGTTTGATTATGATGTTTCCAGGCATGAATTTCTTGGGGCTCACCCTGTTTTGGGTGTGCAAACCACTCCTCAGCAGAAAGGTTGGGCAATCTACTTCTGTAGTGATATTGCCTGGGAGACCCAAGGAGAGGTCGTTGAGTCAGATCTGACTCCATGGCAGTGCGTTTGGTTTTTTGGTTTGGAGCTTTTTTAATCTATAGGTTTGTTTATGTCATCAAATCTGGAAAGTTTTTGGCCAAATTTTTTTTAGGCGTTGGACTCTTTCTGAAACTCCAATGATGCTGAAGGTAGACTTTCAGTTATTATCCCAGAAGTCCTTGAGGCTTTGTCGATATTTTGATTGTTTTTCTCACTCAAATATTCAGCTTGGATAATTTCTATAGATCTATCTTTAAATTCACTGAATTTCCTTCTGTCTTCCATTCTGTTCTTAAGCCCTTTCAGTTAATTTATTTTTTTACTTTTGTTATCGTACATTTCAATTCTAAAATTTCCATTTTGCTCTTTATATTTTCTACTTCTTTGGTGAGATCTTCATTTTTTTCATTTCTTTTCAACAGTGTTTACCCTTTCTTATTGGAGAATTTTCATAATAACTGCTTTAAAGTCTTTATCAGGTAATAATAACATCTGTGGGCTCTGTATGTCAGTGTCTTTTTGATTGTGTTTTCCCATACAAGTAGATTTTCTTGGTTCTTTGGATACTGAGTAATTTTAGATTATATCATGGACATTTTAAGTATCACGTTATCTGACTCTCCATCTTGTTTAAATCATGTTGGGAATGTCGATATTATTGTTTTAGATAACTGACCCCAGTTGGGTGCTGACCAGACTTCTGTAGGTTGTAATTTTAATTTCAGTTCCATTTTCAAAGGTTTTTCAGTGTGGCTTGGATTGGATCTGTCCCTCATATATACCAGCTAGTAGCTCGCCTAGGACTATTTTGTTGTACAGTTCTCAGAGTCTTTGGTATGCATCTTAGGTCAGATCCATGTATGCACAGCTGTGGGTGATTTGGGAAGTTCATAAAGAACTTTAAGATGTTGCTTCCCCAAACTCTTCCCTTTCAATGATTTCCCCAGAAGTTTCTGATCCCCTGGGACTCCTCTTTTGGTCCTCAATTCAGAAATCTGGGGTTTTATTTAACCTCACCTTGCCACAGATTTCCTGCAACCTGTGCTGTTTAGGGCCAAGTGACAAAAGGACAGAGGGGGGACAAAACCCCAAGAGGGGCTTGTTCCATCCTCTTGGGATCTCAGCTCCTCCCATGAGACAGAAGATTCTACTCCCTCATTGGTTTAGGGCCATTGTGGATCTCTGTTGCTGTCACTGTTACTGCTGTCTCAGTTCATACTATGGTATCTCTTGAGTTGGGGCATGGAGAATGGAGAAAGGAAAAGAAAAGGGGAAAAACTGAGACTTCCCAACTTGGAGAATTAGGAGACCTTTTTCATGCTCCCATAGCCAAATCAGAGCCCTTCTCCTAGAACTCTCTCTCTCTCTCTGTCTCTCTCCACCTCAAGCCTAATTCTGGAATTCAGGCTGCATTGTCTCTATTCTGGAAATACTGACAGGAAAAAAAAGTAGTAAACTCACTGCCAGTTCACTGGTACTTTTAATTCCAATTTTCTTCTCCCTTCTTCCTACTACTATTTGTGTTTCAGAGCCCTCAAGTAACTGCTCCATACATTCTGTCCAAGTTTTATAGCTGTATCCTGTGGGAGAACAGAGTTGCTTCCTCAATTTTACCCAGTACCAAAATTCCACAGACGTTTTGTAGTCTTTGGCGCTTTGTTTAGGACATTATTTTTATGAGTTAAGCTGGAACGCATGGATTCTATCTTTTTCACAACTATATCCACAGACCGCCACAAACAATTTTTGATAAATGATTGCATGACTGACTAAATAAATAAATGATCAAGATTGCTTTGTTCATTTTTCAAATCCTAAAGCTATTGGTATATTCTTAAGTGGTAATTTATAATTTTTCATTTTTCCATAAGAAGATAGATAAACTACCTTATTGTTATTGTTGTTGTTATGTGGCATCAAGTCATATTCAAAGCTAAACACCTGATTTAAATATTACTCTTAACTACCTTATTAAGAGTCATATTTAAATCAGGTGTTTAGCTTTGAATACACATGAAAAAATATTTTACATTTTCTATAGAAATATTTGACTACAGTAAACTATAGTTTCATCTGTCCCACCTCCTACTGAAGAAAGTGCTATTTTAAACCATATATAATTTATGTTTAAAAGTGTAATAACTATCCAACTTTCAGCTGAAGAGAAAAAAAATCCAAGTAGACCTTAAACAAATTATTCTAAGAGATAAAAATTCATCTGTTCCCTTAGTGACAAAATGCTTTTCTTTCTTTGTATATGGAAATATGCTCACATTATCACAAAGTCAGAGACAGACCTTTGCAGGAATCTGCCTGTTTTCTGGGCTAAACAGACATTCCATTACTAATAAGTACCAAGAATTGGGCTCCCTACCATGTGACCTGTGTGTGACAGCCATTTTGTATGGTGACTTCAGCTTCTTCAGGCTTGAACTGTAGCAAGGAAGGAGGAGGGCAATTGAAGTATTTTTCAAAATGCTGGTGCTGTCAGCAAAGAAATATAATAAATCTACAGGCTGTTGTTACAAAGCCCTGAAAAATCCACACAGAAGGTTGTTACAGTAATTCCTAAAGGACAGTACCTTTCCTTTATGAAGTTTTTCTCACTTGTACAGAGGGGAAAAACTGGAAGAGAATGCATTTTCCTTCAAAAGGCAGTACTCATAACATAGTTCATGGTTGGTTAGTAAGGGTTAGCATTTTATATTTTCCCCTCATCTCAAATCAGAAATCTTATAACAGAAAGTGTAACAGCAACTTACAAATAACAAGGGTGATCTAATCTCAATCTGTAAATGAGGTAGGTAAAAAATGAGGGGCAGGATAGAGCCACCTGTACTATTATTTCAGGCTGCTCCATAGAGTTATACTATTATGTTCTCTATCTAAGATAACTAATATAATTGATAATTGGATCATTATGTGAACAGAGCTTAGAGAAATTAATAGAAAATAAATACTGCCTTGTTCATATGATGCCTTTTTCCCATTAAATTTAAAAAGCTGTTATTTCCATAGTTTCACTATGCAGGGTGGCCTTAGAAGGTTGATCATGGGCTTTCTTCTAGGTCAAACTCTGCTCTCTATGCCCCTAACAGTGAACTCTCTACACATTTCTGTCTTCTACTCTGAACTGCTTTTACATGGAAGCTGTTTTAAACTCATGGTGTCTAAGGTATTAAAAAAGTGTGACTTCATTATATAGTGACTGTAATGCTTGTAATAATTTTTCTGAAAGAGGGCAAAAGTAATCAATAGCAAATTAAGATCCAGAATAAAGAATAATATTATAGCATTTTACATGTGTGAAAGAGGCTAGAGATATGACCAAAATTCAGAACATATGGGTTTGAGTGCAAATTCTCTTACTGAACATGTGATTCCAAGTATAGCATTGACTTTTCCTAAACCATTTTTTTTTCATCTTGAAATTAAAAGTAACCATACCAATCTTTCCTTTTTGATGAGGCAATTTACGTCTTCATGAATAATAGTGGCAACTTCAGGAATAAAATGGTTTTCCAGTTCCACATCTTCTGTTTCTCTTCTAATTATATAAAGTTCACAGATGATCCAATGCTACAAAAATGATTAAATTGCAGAGTAATGATTCATAATTGCCCCCGAAGGATTCATT
>NW_006922270.1:926010-927627 GCF_000298275.1 Orycteropus afer afer | reverse complement strand
CAGTCTCTGCTCACCAAATAGGAAGTAGAACAATGTTTTTGTGTCTTATGTTGTGCCAACTGAACTTGATGTCCCCTGAAACCATGATCCCAAGCCTGCAGGCCCAGTGACTCACTCTCTCAAGATGCTTAGATGTTGATAAGAAGTTATCCTAACTTTGTCCCCTAATAGTTCCATACTGCATATGGACATTTTCATAGGACATACAAATATGTATATAGGAATATCATCTGCCCAACCTATGTATGGTCATGGGTATAGTCCTGTTCACCTACCCATACCTGATTTTCTTGCCTGTCTACCTATCTACCCACCCATAGATCACTGTTTGTTATTACTGATACTGCAGTATTGTGTATGTAATAGTACTTACTTTTATTGTCTGTACCTCTTGTGCACCTACCTCTCCAAGGCTTCATTTTGCTTAGTGATATTGTTCTAGTCACACATTTTTATTATATTGCCTTTCTCTTCACTCAAATCAACACCTGTCTCTTAACTATCCAGTAATTTTCTTTCCCCTTCCTTCCCTGGTAATCAATAAAAATACTTTCCTTCCCTGTGGAAAACTTTCCTTGACTTTTTAAAAACAATGGACTCATACAATATTTATCCTTCTGTGATAGACTTATTTCTCTCAGCACAATGTCCTCCAAGTTCATCCATGTTCTGAGGTGATTCACAGAGTTTCATTATGGTTTAATGTTGCATAGTATTCCATTGCGTGTATATAAAACAGATTGGTTATCCACATATCTGTTGTTGGGGACTTAGGTTGTTTCCATCTCTTTGCTATTGTAAATAGTGCTGTGATGATCATAGGTGTGCATATATCTACTCATGTCCCAGATGTCATCTCTTTAGGTTATAATCCTAGTAGTGGGGTTTCTGGATCAAATGGTATTTCTATTTCCAACATTTTAAGGCAGCATCATACCATTTTCCACCATGACTGTACCATTTTTACAGTTCTACCAGCAGTGTATGAAATTTCCAATATATCCACACCCTTGCCAGCAATTGTTGTTTTCTGTCTTACTGAATTTTGCTTTTTTGGTGAGGTGAGATGATATCTCATTACTGTTTTGATTTATATCTCTCTAATGGCTAATGATCACACACATTTCTTCATGTGTTTGTTGGCTGCCTGAATATCTTCTTTGATGAAGTGTCTGTCCATGTTATTTGCCCATTTTTAAATTGGATTGTTGCTCTTTTTGATGAGTTGAAGTTTTCTTTAAATTTTAGAGATAAGTCTCTTTTTGGATATGTCATTGCCAAATATTTTTTTCCAATCTGTAGGTTCTTTTTTACTCTTTTGGAGAAGTCTTTTGATGTACATAAGAATTTCATTTCTAGAAGGTCCCAGTCATCTAGTTTATCTTCTGCTATTTCTGCATTTGGAGTCATGCTTGATAGTCTCTTTGTGGCAAAAATTAAGGCTCCTAAGTTTGTCCTTTTTTTTCTCTTTGATGAACTTCATAGTTTAGGCACTTACATTTAGGTCTTTGGTCCATCTTGAGTTCATTTTTGAGTATGGTGTGAAGTATGGATCTTGTTTCATTTTTCTGCAAAAGGATATGCAGTTTTCCTAACACCATTTCACTCTGTAGGGGC
>NW_006922270.1:919099-925262 GCF_000298275.1 Orycteropus afer afer | reverse complement strand
ATAAATATATATTTAAATAGTTAAGCCTACGAATAATGAAGAAATAAAATTGCATCTCCAATGTGTATAGGGTTGTGATCACTCCACAGCATTGGCTGTTGGGGCTGACTGTGTTATTGCATTCTTTGCTAAGTTTAGCTCACTGATTGTCAGGGCATCCCCATGTATAAGGTTGAAAATCAGAAAACTGGTTACATGTGCTAGCCCAACACGTAAGTCCCTCATCCCCCAGCCCACCCTCTCTTGTTTAGGCCCCTCCTTGTTCCTTTTCCACTATTACAATCTAGAACTTGAGATAAATTTGCCCACTTTCTCTTCCTTGAGACTCCAATATTGCTATTTTTTTTTTTTTTGAGGATCTATTCTCAGTGTCTGTTCTGTTATTTTATTATTTATTTTTTTTGGGGGGGTGTCCAAAATGGAGATTACTAACATTCATTCCCATCAAATCCTCTCTTATATAATTTCCACGTTCATCATGCAATCCTGAGCAAAAAAAAAAAAAATTAAGGGAAAGTTTAGTATGTTTTACTACTGGGAGTCAAGGGTCCCTAGAGATTCTAGATATCTGTGATAGTATACTCATTTGGGGATTAAAAATAGTACTTTTTATAATATTTCTTGTTATAAATAATAAATTAGTAATGTTATTTTAAAATAAAGTTTTTAATATAGAAAATACAAAGTATGAATAATTAATAAGAATGAAATAAAAGCCACCTATTAACCATCAATTGGAAATAAAACGTTGATGTGTATAATTTTAGATTTTTTTATGCATATATAACATTTCAATGAACTAAGAATCATATAGTAGCTACAGTTAATAACCCACATTTTTCACCAAACAATATCATATGAGAAGCTTTCTATGTGATAAATATTCATGTATAACCTTATTATCAATATTTGACTATTAATCCCACTGAGTGGCTATATCCTAATTATTGAGGTGATTTTCTACAATAGGGGATTTGGATTGCTTTGCAGTTTTCAGTATTATAATCTTTTAGCACTTTTTCAACTATTTCATTAGATTTAATTTCAAGAAGTGAAATGTAACAAAGCTGTATACATTTTCAAGGCTTTATGGCAATGCTTCTTACAAATAATCCATATAAAATTAGGTATATCTGTATTATTTTTAGAGTACTGGTTTTGTTTATTTATTTATTTATTTAACCAAAACTAATATACTTTTTTTATCATCTTAAAAGTCAGGCAATACTGAAAAGAGCAATTAACCCAAAATGTCATTGACCATATATACAGTGTTATTTTGGGAACATCACCTTGTGCGTATACACAGATACAAAGAAAAATGAATAATAACTAGATGATAGATAGATTGGTATGTAGATATAGATACTAAACAAAAAACAAACTCACTGCTATTGAGTCAATTCCAACTCATAGTAACCCCCATTGGATTTCCACAAATCTTTACAGAAGCAGACTGCCTCATCTTTCTTCCATGGAGTGAACGGTGGGCTCAATCCACCAACCTTTTGGTTAGCAGCCAAATTCTTTAACCACTGCACCATCAGAGCTCCTTTTAGACAGATTTAAAAAAAAAGAAAAGAAAACAACTTAGAGTGGTTAAGGAATTTGGCTGCTAACCAAAAGGTTGGTGAGACTAAAGGAAATGCTGAATGTTAGATAATTGTTCCTTTGTCAGAAAATACTTGTTTCTATAAGAACCATCTAAAGCAGTGGTTCTCAAAAAGGGGTTATTTTTGCCCCTAGGGGTCACGTGGTAGTGTCTGAAGGCATATTTGGTCATCACAACTGGGTAGGAGGGAGGTGCTACTAGCATCTAGTGGGTAGAATCCAAGAATACTGCTAAATATCCTACAATGCACAGGATATCACCCCCCACATACACACACAACAAAGATTTATCAGCCCAAAATATCAGTAGTGCCAAGATTGAAAGAAGTAAAGAAAACTATTTTTAGAAAATTTTTAAAGGTTTTTTTTTAACGTTCTTCCTTTGATTTTTTTTTTAAATTAACTTTTTATTGTGATTTGGGCAAAAGTTTACAGAGTAAATTGTTTTTCCATTCGAAAGTTCATACATGTTTTGTTTCCCGACATTGATTATAATCCCCACAATATAACAGCACTCTGCTCACCTTCTCCCTGTGATTACCGTTTCCCTTTGTCCATCTTTCCTAACCTTTCCAGCCTTCTGAGCTTTATCCCTGGGCAAACGCTGCCCTACTGATCTCCTATGGTTGATTGTTCTAAGGCAGGAGCACCTCCCTGGTGTTACTGCACCTATAGGCCTGTCTATTGTGTGGCTGAAAGTGAGCTCATTTGTAGGCCTAAAAGAGTGATCAAGAGCCACAGTCTCAGGGAGGATTAGGTAAACCAGCAGGGTGATCAGATATGAGTAAATGAACAAGACTATATCCATGACCACATATAGGTTTGGAAGATGGTACTTCTACTTAAGTATATGTATGAGCTGTAAAAATGTCCATGTATCTAGTAGAGCTAACAGAGGAGAAAAATATGAAAACTTTGCCATAACTAAATACCTTGAGGGCATGGGTCACTGGACCTCATGAGCTCAGGACCATAGTTTTGAGGGACGTCAAGGTCAATTGGCATAACATAGTCCAGAGACATTGTTCTACATCCTACTTTGTGTTTTAAAAGCTTGCAAGCAGCCATCCTTTGATTTTAAACATGAGACACTATGGAAGGTGAGGTAGTTATCACACTTCTTCCATTGTCCTTTAGCATCTGTTCGCAGCTATATTCCCTCAGATGTTTAGTCTAGTTCTTGGATATTATTGCTAAAAGTCTTGTGTTTTGATTGTCAAGAATTTCCCAAGCTCTTCCCTGTCTGAGAGTGTTGTAGCCTCTTCCTCCTTCCCTCCCTCCCTCCCTTCCTTCATTCCTTCATTCCTTCTTTCTTTTTCTGAATGACAGCTTGGCTGTGTGCAATACCCTTGGGTCCCCATTGCAATCTAGAGAAAGCTCTGTACTGTTGGATGGCATTAAATGTTGCTGTGAATTCAGGACTTTGAGATTGCCCTGATTTTTCCTTTTTGTAAACCAATTAATTTTTCTATCTGGATATTTGATGAGTTGTGATTCCTTAAGAATGTTTTCTTTATCCTTATGTAAATGAGTTAACCATTATATGTTTCAGTGTCATTAATTCCAATTTTTTTTTTTTCCTGCTATGAAGTATGTCCCCTGAAGGTTCAGGTTTTTCTTTATTTCTGGGAAATCTTTCTCTAATCTGTCTCTAAATATCGTCTCTGCTGCAGATCCTATACTGAAATGCCATTTTCAGCTTGTGTCTTTCTCATTACTTATAAGTTAGTGATATGTACTATCTTAGTTCTCAATTTATTTCCTTGCTCTTCAATATTCTTTTCCATCTTATTCTTTTTTGTTGTGATTTGGGTGAAATTTCACAGAGCAAATAGGTTTCCATTTAACAATCCACATACATTCTGTTTTGTGACATTTACTGCAATTCCAACACTGTAACAGCATTCTTCCCATTTCCTTGCATCCATCCCTTCCCTTCGTCCTTCCTTCCCATCTCCTCATGCCTTCCTAGCCCTATCCCTGGGCAAATGCTGTCCTCTTTATCTCATATGCTTGATTTTTCTAAGTGCATACCCTCCTGATATTACTGTTCACCTTATAGGCCTATCTATCCAGGACCTCTTATTGTGATCCTTTTCAGAGTGGTGAGCAGTGGTAGCTGGGCACCATCTACTTGTTCTAGTCTCAGGGTCATGGAGGCTGGGGTTCACTTGCTCCTTTAGCCCTTTGGACTAATTGTTTCCTTGTGTCTTTGGTATTCTTCACTCTTCTTTGCTCCAGATAGGGAGAGACAAATAGTTGCTCCTTAGATGGCTGCTCACAAGCTTTTAAGACCCTAGTCACTACTCACTCACATTGTTGTTGTTGTTGGTATTTGCCATCGAGTCGCCCCTGACTCACTCACGTAGGCTGTAGAATATCATCATGGTAGACTATGTTATGCCAAATGACCTTAGTGTCCCCTGAGACTATGGTCCTGAGTCTTCATACCCAGTGACTCATTTCCTCAAGGTGTTTCGTTATGACTAAGACGTTTTCATAACTTTGTCCCCTGTATGTTCTACTACATTCATGGATATATTTGATGCACATAGAAATACATAGGTAAAAATAGCCTCTGTCAAACCTATACATATTCATGGGTGTACTCCCATTCACCTTCTCACTCCTGTTCAGACTGTCTATTTATGTGTCCATTTGGAAATTATTGCTATTACTGTTATTGCGGGATTGTGTTTTTAATAGTATACACCTTTGTTGCCTATAACTTTTGGTCTCCTTCCTGTGTCTTCCACTGCCTTGATCATTGATTCTTCTTTCTGATCTTCTTCTTCTTGTAGCTCTGATTACATTGGATTCATATTCTTTGTAAGTTTTTCTACGGCCTAAATTACTCTTGAAAGACTTTCTTCCCTACCTTTGTTTGGATCTTCTTCAAGATTGGGTTCTTCTGATTTTTCTTTCTCTTACAACTTTCACTCCTTACTCCCTTCCTTTCTTCCTACCTCCCTCCCTCTCTCTTACCTACTACTTTACTTCTTTTCATCTGTCTTATACATAATGTATTTCACTCTTCTTACTTTCAGATATATT
Source organism: Orycteropus afer afer (assembly GCF_000298275.1). Taxonomy (NCBI): domain Eukaryota; kingdom Metazoa; phylum Chordata; class Mammalia; order Tubulidentata; family Orycteropodidae; genus Orycteropus; species Orycteropus afer. The sequence continues at coordinate 920,597 of NW_006922270.1, read as the reverse complement.
TTTGAGTGCATACCATTCTCACTTTATTTGAGATTATTTTTCCTGCTTCTCTGAGCTGCAATTTGAGTGCTTTCAATCCTGGCCCGAGTTAATGAGAATGAGGGAATAGATAAAATTTGACTAAGACTGTGTGAAACACTTGTTGGGAAATTTGAGCTCTATTGTCTCTTATGAAATTCTGTACACTCAGTGTGTTCTCTCAAGCAGTTTTCTCAACTGCACTATTCCTTGGGAAAAAACAAGCATTACACTCTTCCTGCCCCTAAATGTACATAAGACCATATACTCACAAAGACATTTTTCTTGCCTTTCCAAATATTGCTTATTTATCCCTTTACAGTGTTTTCTCTGTATTGAACAGTATGACGAGGGATTCTGAGGATTTTATTAAATCCCCTTATTGTCCAAGTATTATTTTTTTGCTGCTCTAGAACACTTAGAATCTTTTTGCTTTTTTCCTGCCACTTTTCAAAGTTGATGGAATAAGCTTGTATAATTTTTCTTCTCTGGTTTCTGTTTATTAATTTTTGACCCTTAAAAAAACTCTTTTTACTGGTTAGTTAATAGGTTTTGGGAGATAAATTTTCTGTGATCTTGCCCTCTTTTGCCATGGTTACACAGTCTTCTATGAATATCATCATTTTATTTAGTTTCTATTGCTCCACGCTTCCATTTATTTTGTAGAATGTAATACTTATATATTACAGTCAAATTCATTGCCAATTTTGTAATATTGTATAATACTATGAGGCTTCTATATGGGGGTAATCATATCTCCTGAGGTAACTATTATTGCGGAGCAATCTGGGGTACATACTCTGACTATATCCCAAGTGCAATGGTCAAAGTATAAATAAAGGGAAACTTTCAGTTTTTCAGTTTAACATGGCTATATCACCTGTGGGAGATCTGGTGGCATAGTGCCTAAGGCATTTGACTGCTAACCAGAAGGCTGGCAGTTCAAACCCACCAGCCATTCCCTGGAGGGAAGATGGGGCAATCTATTTCTGTAAAGAGACCACCTTGGAAACCCAAGGAGGGGTCGCTATGAGTCAGATTCCACTAGACAGCAATGAGTTATATCAACTGTAAAGTTGCATGTGTTCAGGCGTGAAGAAAAGAGGGTGGCTTCAGTGTCCAAAGCATTTGACTGATAACCAAAAGGTTGGCAGTCCAAACCCACCCGCCACTCCTCAGAAGGAAGATGGGGCAATCTACTTTGGTAAAGATTTACCACCTTGGAAACCCATGAGGGATCACTATGAGTCAGAATCAACTCGATGGCAGTGGGAGTGGGTCAAAGAGCAGAGGAGGAATTTCCATATTTCTGGCCTCATATATCTGAGTGGACAGACCATGGTTCTACCCCTCATTACCCAATTGCTGGATATCCATTTGCCATCCTCCAACTCCACTCTGAAGCCACATTCTTTTTTTTTTTGCATTTTTTTTTAATTAGGATTTGGGTGAAGATTTACAGAGTAAATTCACTTTTCAT
>NW_006922270.1:909000-917344 GCF_000298275.1 Orycteropus afer afer | reverse complement strand
GTCAGATATGTTATTACCAAATATTTTTTCCCAATCTGTAGGTTCTCTTTTGACTCTTTTGGAGAAGTCTTTGGAAGCACAGAAAAATTTAATTTTTAGAAGGTCCCAATCATCTGGAGAAGCCACATTCTTAAACCTAAGTAAATTATTTATGTCAAAATTCAAGTGAGCTTAATTACATATGAATAATCAATCAAGTCATTCATGTTCACTTCAGCTATAATACCTTCAAACTCCAAAGAAAGTAAAAGTAACTTCAACTTCCTGAGGAAAACACTTTGTTTTATTTATTTGAGTGAGTATAAACCTGGTCACAGAAATTACCTAGAAAGATGCAGTTATGTTAGAGAATGTTGGTCTGAGGCAAAGGGTAAGATGCAGGGGAATCTACCTCTCCAAAGTTAATGCAAATTGGTGAGTTCATCCAGCCTTCATCAAGATTCCAGGTTCCGGATATACATGAACTTTTGAAAGGATGTGATTGTCCATCCATCCTTTGGAATGTTCTACACTACAACATTTTTTTTTTTTAATTTCCACATAAGGCTATAATTTATACTGGGAAGGATATGAGTAGAGGGCAGTGCTGAACTGGAAACTAACAACCAAATTTCTTAGGGTGAGTTGAGGGGAAAACCTGATTTGTAGCTTTTGCAGTGATGTAAATACTCACACTATGGCCAACCAATTTCAAGCTGTCAACGTGATGTCACTAAATGCAGCATTGGAAACAGATGTGCCACAATTAACTCTCACAAGGTGGTGGGAGCCAGCTCCAGCACACCACTGATAAAAGTAAAACCAAACCAGTAGCTGTTGAATCAACTCTGACTCAGAATGACCTCATGTGTTTAATCGTTTATGCCACTCAGGGACTCCATACAAGTGATAACTTTAAAAAAGCAATATTGCCAGAATCACAAGAATAGTTTAAACATATGCATGATTACTCTTTCCCTGCCAACACTGCCATGCAATTCTCTCCTGCTTGGAAGGAGGTGCCATTGTTGATAGCTGAGGTGAAAAAAAAAGAAAAGAAAAAATAAACCCTTTCCTGTCCCCAGGTGACTTTGAGATAATTCCTTCTATTCAAAGTCTGCAAATATTTAAAACTCAGATATGGAAGTTTTCCCCCTTTAGAAATCCTTTTATAACAAACACCTTGAGGGAGTAAGTCCCGCAGGCCCAGGACCGAGGGAGTGAGCCCCGCAGGCCCAGGACCATGGTCATGTGGGACATCAAGCTCAACTGGCATAACATAGTACGCAAAACCATTGTTCTACATCTTACTTTGGTGAGTTGAGACACGTCTTAAAACCTCGCGAGTGGCCATCTAAGATTCAACAATTGGTCTCTCCTCATCCAGAGCAAAGAAGAGTGAAGAAAATCAAAGACACGTGGAAACAATTAGTCCAAGGGACTGTAGACCATGAGATCCTCAGCCTACATGACACAGAGACCAGCAAAACTAGATGGTGCCCAGCTACCATTGACAACTACTTGGAAAAGGATCAAAATTGGAGATCTTGGATTTAGTGGTAGAAAAATGTTAAACAAAACTCAAAATCATAAAAAAGATACCAGGCTTACTGGTCTGATAGAGACTAGTAAAACCCCTGAGACTATAGTCCCTAGTCACCCTTTGGGCTTAGAATTGTACTCCCCCCATGGCTTAACTTCCAGCCAAACATTAGATGGGCCTACGAGGTAAACAACTCTGCCAAGTAGGTACACTCCTTAGAACCACCATGGTAGATCAGAAGGCCTGTATTTTCACAGGAAGCTAGCTCAGAGGGCAAGAATGCATAGGAAAGGACACAGGGAAACAGTAACCACAGGAAAGATGTGGGAAGAGAACTGTTACATTGTGGGGATTGCAATCAATGTTATGAAACAAAATGTGTGTGAATTATTGAATGGAATATGAATTTGCTCGGTAAACTTCCACCCAAATCATAATAAAATAAAATAACATGCAAACAAATAAACAAAAGTAATATGTCAACAATAATAATAAATCATGTTGATGATCTTTTGAGGTATTGTTACTGTCCTGATTTTACCAGCCAGAGATTAGCTAACTTGCCCAAGACTATACAAACATTTATCAGCAGAGCAGGAAGCCCACCTGCAAAAGGCAAAAGAAAGAAAGAAAGAAATATCGGCATATTGGCATATTGATGTTAAAAAAGAAAAAAGAAATCCTTTTATACAAATACATCAGGTACTGGTATGAACAGCATTATCAAAACAAATTCTTATTATAACTTTTAACTTCTAAAATTGCAGCTGTTAATGAGGATTTTACAAATACTTTTTATAAGTTAAGGCAAAGCCCACATACAATTAAACCTAAGCCACTGTAACAACAAATAACAATTACTACCCCAAGGTTATTTCACGCACTGTGCAATGACAACTGCAGCTGTGTCACTATTTAAAGTGTTACTGTGAAATTAATATAATATATTATGAAAAAATGCTATGTGCGGCTCTTGGAGATTAAGAAACCTGAGTGGGTGGTACGGAAAAGAAAAAGCAACAGCAGTGGGATAATAGAACAGTCTAAAAGACAACCTTAGCTACTTAGATTTATCTGCAGATAATCTGTAAATTCTTCACAACTGGACACTTGCTAAATTCAATATAAACTTTCATTTTATTCTCCAATGAGAACTTAACTATCACGTATTTCAGTCTTTCAGATCCTTGGGCTCTACTTTTCAAGTTTCCAACTGTTTAACTGATAACTGTATCAACCTTGAGGGGAGAATGTGTAATACCAAAATCTTACTACATTTTCTGAGAATAATAGGGTTTCTTTGGTGGATACCTGAAAACAGAGTGCCTTCCTTTGACCTTTAAAGGGTATGGTTCAAATAGAAAATTAAAATGTTTGCACAGTACCTGGGATAAATAATCAAGGAATCTAGTGACTCCAGATGACCAACAGGGCTTCCATTTACTCTAGGCCAGACCCAGACTTAATGATTCTGAGAAGATGAGTATTTCAACACAAGTGAATCTCATTGCACACCAGTGTCCCATATTACACTGGTTGGAAAACTGATTTAACCTAAAACAAAAGATATTGTTACAATCTGGGTTTCACAGGAATCACTCTCTGACATGAATTTCAGTATGCAAAATGTTTATTAGGAAGTGTCCTTGGGAACAAACCATATGGAAGGAAAGGGAAGGCAGCAAGAGTGTGCAGAGGGAGAAGTTGAGTCACAATGCAGGCTGAATGACAGTCTCAGAAACTCACTCAGAGCTCGGGAGCAAGAATGGCCTCACAAAGTGGTCCTGAGTCGGGCCAAAATGGCCATGCCTTTTTGTATTTCCACAGCAATCAGTAAATGGATGTGAGCCAACTCAGGAAAGGGTGTGATCTGGAACAAGACAGCACTCTATTACTGCTGCTTTCTCCAAAGGGGCTAAAAATTTATGGCTGTTTGCAACAGCTTTTTTAGCAGCTGAGGCAACAAATCTTTCCATGAGGGGGATTCTGGGAAGTGCATCATAGTGTCTACTGCAGATCTCCAAACTTGATTTCTTACTGCCTGAACACCATTCACTTTTTCAACATACTCTGATTTATAGCATCTCTCACTACATGTGATAGGCAGAGAGACAGGAAAAGAGACACTTCTATGACTCTGAAGGCATAGTTACCTCTCACATCAACATATGAAATCTATAAAGATCCATTCCCAAAAGAGGAGTTCATTCAACTGTACATACACCTCCTTAAAAGCATACTGCATTAGGTACTCATGCTTATCTTGCCTTACCACTGGCCCAGTTTAAATATAGATATCTAGCTTACCTGTCTTATTCACCAATGCACTATATTTTAAGGTGTATGCCCACTCCTCACTTATCAACATGATGAGATTCCAAATACCAGGTCCTTGTGCAAAAAAGGAGGCTAACCACATCAGATCACAAAATGGAGGATGACCACATCATTACATAACTGCCAGATTTCACCATCACTTAACTGCCAAACCACTGAGAATCCTGGCCCAGCCAAGTTGACACATAGCCTTGACCATCACAGCCACTGTTCTTTGGTGTTTGTTACTGCCATACGTATATCATTAATATGTAAAATAGTCAGATAGTAGTTTTTTTTTTGTGTGTGTTTTTGTTTTACTATGCTCATAAATGCGAAATGTCAGTTAATGAGACAGTCGATAAATGAGGAGTAGGTGTACTAAGTTATCACCTGAAACAAGGCCTACCATGAAGGGCCAGCCTTTTCTTTTTGGTATGAGTCTAAAATGCCAATAACACTTGAATGGTCCTATGTTTATGGCCAGTCATCATTTAGACACACTGATCTTTATTAATTGCTTTTTTGGGTTAACAGCACATCCAATGGACCATAAGAAGCTACTAGATAAAAGGAAGAATCTGCTAGAGTAGGGAAGCAGAGTGGGCCAAAGAAAGACTGTTGCAAAGAATTCCACATTCCAAATTTTGCTCACATTTGGCCTGCCTTGTATTGTTTTCTTGGCAGTCCTGGGAGGAGTGCCATAATATATTTTCATCTAATACTCGGTGGAAAAATAAAGAATGTCTTCACTAATTCTTAAAATAGCCAGGAAGCATCATAAAGAACAAAATCTCAACTTGATATGACCTTGGAACAATGCAAACACAGTTTAAAATATATGGCATAGTTCATTGCTAACATAATTGAGTTTTAAAGAAGGCTAAATTGATAGGGGAAAAAAAGTCGGTTATGAAAATATCCATGTACTTGACTGTGCCATTCCCCTTACCTGAACCACTTCCCTTGTTTCCACAGTCCTAATGCATGCCTACCCTTCAAATCAAAGCTTAAATCCTACTTCATCTAGGGAGTCTTTCCCAAACACTCCAATCCCTTTCCCAACACAACTGAGTAACACTCAGGGTCTCTGTAAAATATTTGACCTTCATCATTGTTTTTTATTGTAGTGCTATGGAACACCCACTATGTACCATTCAAAGCATTATAGAGATTATATATTTTATCAGATTAAATCCCTGAATGAGCCCTATTAGCCAGCTTTGACTGTCCCCAATTGACATAAAAGAGAACAGAGGCTGAGACGTGAATTAGCTCTGCAGGTTAAATGGGAGAAGCAGGCAGTAAACCCAGCTCAGATATTTTACTACTAATATATATGCTCTTTAGTGCCTAAGGCACTTGACTGCTAACCAGAAGGCTGGTGGTTCGAACCCATCAGCCACTCCTCGGAAGGAAGGTTGGGCAATATACTTCCATAGTGATACTGCCTCGGCAACCTAAGGAGGAGTCGCTATGAGTTGGGTCGGACTCGACGGCACGTAACAACAACAACATGCTCTTTCCAGGAGCCCTGGTGGTGTAGTGCCTAAAGCATTTGACTGCTAACCAGAAACCCAAGGAGGGGTAGCTATGAGTTGGATCTGACTCGATGGCAGTTTAGTTTTTAGTATGTTCTTTCCATTCTGCTGCCTATATTGTGTGTTTCTCATTTCCCTTGGATAGATCATACACTTCTTGAGAGATGAATCTGTGCACAATATCCCTTTCTTGTACTGCTTTGTAATCACCCTCTATCATCTTGAATAACAAAGAGCATATATATCATGCCATGTTTCAGAGAAACAAGAAGATGTTAAATAGAGAAGTCAATGAGTGGATTCCTACAAATATTCTAGATTATTCATAAAGAAGTCAAAACTTACGGCAAGGATACATAGTTCATAAAAATATTCAGAACAATCTTTGCACCAGTCTTTCCTTGTTTCCACATGCAGGTGCCAATCTGTGACTTAGCTAACACCTTGGCCTTCTCACCCAGTAACACAGAAGCAAGCGATTGGGAAACTCAATTAAGAATCGTGGTTATCCATGGCATGAAGAAACTTAATACAGATACATGTCTGGTTGCCTTTTATTAAAATAAATTGAAATGGTTTATCTCCAAATGATAACAATACAAATGGAAACACTTGGCAGTTGCCTTGAATATATAATGAAGGATTACTCTCACACCCACATTTGTATCCTGTAGTGCTCACAGTACTGAGAGAAGGCCAGGAAAGTGACAATTCCTTAATTTGTTAGAGCTTGGTGACAAATTGGGGAAACTTGCTCTGAAATCTGTAGGGAGGGTAGAGATGGTAGATTGGTTTAAAATTCACTCTTTTCTCTATTATATGTTTCATAAAGTATGTTTTTATTTCATTGTTAAAGACGTACAGACCCAAAGAAATAAGATTCACTAAATACCATGCTAAAAACCAAATGAAAGGTTTTGCTTCATTTAGTACCTGAATCAACAATACTTTAACTATCAAGGCAGACCTGAAACCTCCTTTTACCAATTTCTCTGCGATATGAGAAAAGTAATTAGGACCAACTACCAAATTTTATTCATCAGTGCCCCTGGCAGGCAAGTTGTATGGGGGGGGGCTATTTTTAAGTAATTTTCCTTAAAATGTTACCTTGCAAGTAGTTGCACCCTCCTTCTAGAATTATGACTCAAATTATTTATTGAATTATATCAAAATGCCATACAGAATTTAGTAATGATAGCTGTATGCAATAATTATATGCTACATTGCCTCCATTGGAAACCATGGTAACCGATCAGTTGCTGTTTTAGCCTGCTCCCATAACTGAGAGTGTCACAGAGTAGAAATAACTTACTATACCCATCATCACATACATTCAAACTGGAGATAACCACAAAGGGGCTATTTATTTCTAATTAAGCTAATAACTTCCTCTAATTATAGCCACATTTCCCCCTGGGATTTGTGCATGCAATTATGATAGGGAATAAGGAGAGGGAAGGAAGAAGAGAAGGAATGGGAAGTGGGGAGGAAGGAGAGAGGGAGGGAGGACCTATTAATATATACTTGTTGGGAAAGTGATTTCATTTTCTTTTATAGGAAAAGCTATAATGATAAGGAATAAGTCTTTAGAAACCCATAATATGAGGGCTTTGGTTTTCAGCTTTTCTCCAAGATAGGACTTAGAGAATATACTCTCCAGTCTCTTACTTGCTGTGAATTCCTCTCTGAATTTTCCCTGATGAGTCATTTAGCTTCCACTGGAACACATGTAGCAGAGGGCTTACTACCCATTTCACTGTTGGACCTTGTCTTTCATAGGAAGGTCCTCCAAACTCCATGGGCCAAAATCTGCCTCTGGGGATCAGGCCATTTGCTCTTTATGCTGCCCCATTTGTAAGTACCTAGATCATTGCAGGCTCTCTCCTTCCTCAGAGCCTTCGCATTTACTCTTCCCTTGTCTGGAATGCTTTCACAGTAGCTCCTCACATGACTGGCTTCATCTTGTCACTCAGCTCAAACATTATTTCAGAGAGGCCATCCCTGACCACACCTGGTTCCTCGAACTAAACTAGCTTCCTCCAGGCTTCTCTACCACCTGAAGATCACTTACTATTTTCTGAAATAATATTGGCATGTGATTATTTACATGCACATTACCAATCTTCTCCCCACTGGACTGTTACCTCCTTGAGAACTGCCTTTCTTATTCACTACAGTAATCTTTTTATTATTATTATTATTTATTTTAAGAGCTTGTTTTACATTCAACGTTACGTGTACATTTAGTTTCACTCCCCATTCGCCATGTCTGACTCTAACCCAGTCTCCTCCCCTCCCTACTCTGTAACCCTCCCCCGTGCCCCTCATATTAATGCACTCCTGTTTGTCCTGCATTTCCTCAATTTGAATGTTGGTCCTCTGATATCCCATGGTCGATTGCTCTAAGGGATGCATTACCATAGATTATGTGGGTGCATCATCCACATTTGAGAGGTCTTCGTGTACATCTTGTTGACTATTGGGCTGAGAGCCAGTCCCTGGGGGTGTGTTTTATTCCAGGCACAGAATGTATTCCAGGGCCATAGTATTGGGGCTCTCACCAGATTTCATCTGACCAGTAATTCTGGTCATTATTGGGTTTTTGGATTTTGTTCCACGTTTTCCCTCCCACTCTATCCAGGATCTCCAGATTTGATCCTTTCCTCACTACAGTAATCTTAATGTCTAGCACCTTCTCCAATACCATGCATAGTTCTTCTTCACCCCAAAACAAATGAAAGGTAGAATTTTTGGCTCTTGGCCTTGTCCCACTCGACATTTTAATGATACATATGTTGTGGTAGGTAAAGATGTGAGTCATTTTGGCTGGGTCATGAGTTTGAGTGGCTTGGCAGCTGTATGTAGTTCCTCCTCATGATGAGATTTGATGCGGTATAATCATAGCCATGGTGGAATCTGTTTTGAGAACCTAATTAATTGAAGGGGAGGGAGTTACCTTTGGTAT
>NW_006922270.1:907202-908170 GCF_000298275.1 Orycteropus afer afer | reverse complement strand
CAGCTGCTGGCTACCGAGGCTGAGAAGCCCCAAGGTTGACAAGTAAAAAGGCACAGTCCCGATGTTACCAAACCACACGGCAGGCCATTAATTTAAGTCCTTTGTAAGTCCCAAGGTCAGTAGAGCATGGTAGGCTGCTGAAAAACGACATGGCTACATGCAGGGTCCGAGTGTGCCATAAGCTAGAGACCATTCTCCAAGGCTTCTGCTTATATAGAGGAAGCAGACCACATTCCCTAAGGCAGCTACTCAGCTGCTTGTGGTAGAGCCCACCATGGAGCTGATTGCCAGTCTCATCATGAGGAATAACTACCACGAGCTGCCCAGCCACTCAACCAGGCCCAGCCAAAGTGACACACAAACATAACCACCACAACATGTTAATAGCACTTTTTCCTAATGCTATCCCTCCAAATATTTGAAGAAAATTATCCTACTTCATCGAAGTCTTCTTTCAAAGCTATACATTCATGATTTCTTTAGTTCTTCTTAGGATTCGTTTTTGACACCTCTCACTATTTGCTTATGTCTCTCAGACCTGCCAGTTTATCAACATTCCACTTTAAAATCTGGCATATAGAACTGAGTAGGAGTTGTCAGGTGTGATATGACCTGTGCAGACATATTCACTAACATATGTGCACAAAATAACACTATCCAAACAAAGTATCTCAATGTAATTTATGAGCATCATATAATCTTGATACTTAAACAAACCAGACAAATATAACACATATAAAAAGAAATCCACAGTCCACTGATTTTTAGGTCTGTCTCAGCTACAGAGCCTTTTTCTTTTTTAAATCTTAGTTAAAATGTCAAAATAGAAAATCCAAGTGCTGTGGTAGTCAGAATAATGATATACAAAGATAACTAGGTTGTAATCCCTGGAAACTGAATACTACTTTCTTATAGGGCAAAAGGGACTTTGAAGATGTGCTTGAATTAAGGTTCTTTTTTTTTTTTTT
>NW_006922270.1:894496-903122 GCF_000298275.1 Orycteropus afer afer | reverse complement strand
CCACGAGGCCCTGCTTAAGCAGCCAATCAACCAGTAAGTGTCCCCAAATTATGTTGTTGTTGTTGTTTTGTTGTTAGGTGATGTCACGTCAGCTCCAACTCATAATGACCCTATGTACAACAGAACAAAACACTGCCTGGTCATGTGCCACCATCACTATCCTTCCAATACCTGAACCCATCGTTGCAGCCACTGTGTCAATCCATCTCATTGAGGGCCTTCCCCTCTTTCGTTGACCCTCCACTTTACCAATCATGATATCCTGCTCAAGGGAATGGTCTCTTCTGACAACATGACCAAAGTAGGTCAGACAAAGTCTGGCCAGTCTCCCTTCTAAGGAGCATTCTGGCTGCACTTCTTTCAGGACAGATTTGTTAGTTCTTTTGGCAGTCCATGGTTCTTTCTGTAATCTTCACCAGCACCACAACTCAAAAGCATCCACTCTCTTCTGTCTTCCTTGTTCATCGTCCAGCTCTCATATGCATATGAGATGATTGAAAATACCATGACTTGGTTTAGGCACACCTTAGTCTTCCTTTGCTCTTCAGCACTTCAAGATGTCTTTTGCAGCAGATTTGCCCAGTGTCATATGTCGTCTGATGTCTTGACTGATCCTTTCATTGGTGTTGATTACAGAACCAAGTAATGTGAAATCTTTGACAACTTCAATCTTTTCTCCATTTATCATGATACTGCATATTGGTCCACTTATGGAGATTTTCATTTTCTTTATATTGAGATGTAATCCACACTGCAGACTGTAGTCTTTAATCTTCATCATGAAGTGCTTCAAGTCATCCTCACTTTCAGGGAGCAAAGTTGTGTTGTGTGCATATCACAGGTTGTTAATAAGTCCTCCTCCAATCCTGATGTTGTGTTCTTCTTTATATAGTATAGCTTCTCAGATTATTTGCTCAACATACAGACTGAATAAGTATGTTGAAAGGATACAACCCTGATGCACTCCCTTCCTGATTTTAAAGCATGCAGTATCCTCGTGTTCTGTTAGAATGACAGCCTCCTGGTCTATGTATAGGTTCATCATGAACACAATTAAATGTTCTGGATTCCTTTTCTTCTCAATGTTATCTATAATTTGTTATGATCCACACAATCAAATGCTTTTGCAAAGTCAATAAAACACAAGTCAACACCTTTCTGGTATTCTTTCCTTTGAGCCAAGATCCATCTGACATCAGAAAAGATATCCCTCTTTCCATGTTCTCTTCTGAACCCAGCTTGCATTTCTGGAAGTTCTCTGGCAGTGTACTGCTGCAACTATTTTTGAACTGTCTTCAGCAAGATTTTACTTGCGTGTGATATTAATGATATTGTTTGATAATTTCCACATTCTGTGGAATCACCTTTCTTTGAAATGGGTACAAATATGGATCTCTTCCAGTCAGTTGTCCAGGTAGCTGTCTTCCAAATTTCTTGCCATAGATGAGTAAGTACCTCTAGTGTCGCATCTGTTTGCTGAAACATCTCAATGGGTATTCCATCAATTCCTGGAGCCTTGACTTTCACCAATTCCTTCAGTGCATCTTTCACTTCTTCCTTCAATACCATTAGTTCTTGATCTCCTGAAATGGATGGAGATTGACCAATTCTTTTTGGTACAGTGACTCTGTGTATTCCATCTTCTTTTTATGTCTCCTGCATCATTCAATATTTTGCCCATAGACTCTTTCAACATTGCAACTCAAGGCTTGAAGTTTTCCTTCAATTCTTTCAGCTTGAGAAATGCTGAGTGTTCTTCCTTTTTGATTTTCTAACTCAAGGTCTTTTGCACATTTCATTATAATAATTGACTTTGTCTTCTCAAGCTGCTCTTTGAAATCTTCTGTTCAGCTCTTTTATCTTGTCACGTCTTCCATTTGCTTTAGCTACTCTCCATTCAAGGGCAAATTTCAAAGTCTCTTCTGACAACCATTTTGGTCTTTCCTTCCTTTTCTGTCTTTTTAATGACCTTTTGTTTTCTTCATAGATGGTGTTCTTGATGTTATCCCACAATTCCTCTGGTCTTCGGTCATTGGTGTTCAATGCATCAAATCTATTCTTTAGATGGTCTCTAAATTCAGGAGGGATATAATCAAGTCATATTTTGACTATCATGGACTTGTTTTAAGTCGATGGCCCCAGCCTTCTTCCCAGTCTGTCTTAGTCTGGAAACTCCACTGAAACCTGTCCAACATGGGTGATCCTGCTGGTAATTGAAAAAATGGTGGCAGAGCCTCCAGCCTCACAGCAATACACAAACCACCACAGTATGACAAACTGACAGATGAGTAGTGGAAAATTATGTTAGTACCTTGTATTTTAAATGACAACCCAAAGAAGGTGTGATACAGGGCAAATTTGCTCCCCAAATTTTACTGTGCAGGTAAATCACCAGGGATCTTGTAAAAAAAATTTTTTTTGATTCAGTATATCTGGATGATGTCTGAGATATTACATTTCTAAGAAGCTGCTGCTCTATGAGCCACAATTTGAGCAACACGGCTATACTGGATATGCTGAACCTATAATTAAGAGAACTAAATTTGAACTGCAGCTTGTTTCAGTTAACTAGTGCTGCTATAAGAGAAATACCACAAATGAGCAGTTTTAATGAAAAGACATTTATTCGCTCAGAGTTTAGGAGGCAAGAAGTCTAAATTCAAGGTACCAACTCTAGGGGAAGGCTCTATCTCTATTAGCTCTGGGAAAAGGTCCTTTTCTTTAGCTTCTATTCCTAGGTTCCTTGGCAATCATGTGGCATGTATCTTTCCCTCTATTTGTAGTTGCTTGCCTAATCTGTTCTTTTATATCTCAAAAGAGATTGATTTAAGACATACTCTACACTAATATTAACTCATTAATATAACAAAGAAAATCCATTCCCAAGTAAGATTATAACCACAGGTATAGGGGTTAGGATTTACAAGCCATATTTTTTTGGGTGTACACAATTTAATCCATAATACAGCTCTACTATTTAATCCATGTAGATACATTTAATACGCTGGGCTTCTTATCTGTAAAAGAGGAATAAATATAACTCTTTTGCTAAGTTGTTTTAAGAACTAAATAAGATAATGAATATAGTTGGCACACAGTAGGGAGATAACAAATATTGACTCAATAGAAGTTGGAGGCTCATTTTGAATGTACAGTCAGCAAAAATCTGACATCTTTTTCGTAGAAAAGGCTACTAAGCTACATTTTCTCTCATCCAGCATTTGTACAGTTGATTTTTTTTTTTAACTGAAATACAGGACTTAACATTTATAACTATTAAATTTCATCGTGTTAGCTTTGGCCAGCGTTCCAGCCTGTCAAGATTATTTTGAATTAAGATTCAGTTACTCAGTGTATTAGCTATCTCTCCAAGCTTTATGTCATCTGCAAATTTGATAAGTATGCCTTCTATGTCATTATACATATCATTAAAATGTTGAGTAGGACAAGACCAAGGGCAGAGATATTCTATGTTTTATTTGTTTGAAAAAAGGAATACTCATGGGATGGGGGAAGGAGCCGGAATTGTTTGACAAACTGTAAATCCATATAACTGAATATAATCCATTCCACATTTCTCCATTTTTACCCCATGATAGTTTCCATAAAATATTTTTGTGAAACATGAATTAAATAAAAATATAATATGCCTATGAAATTTTCTCATCTTCCTATTAAACTAAAAAAATAGAAATAAAATAAAACAGGATTTGACATAACTCATTCTTAGTGAACCTATGCTATTGCCTAGTAATCATTGTTTCCTTTTTTAAGTGTTCAATCATAATTTTTTAGCAGTCTATTTTGTAGTTTCAACAAGCAAGAACCAGTGCTATAGTCATTGGTAGTATATGCATTCTGTGACTAAAGACTTAGACATATTTTTTCCAAAATTCCCAAAAATGTTTTCTGTTTTTGATCACATGCATCTTTTATGAATTTATTTGAGTTGTCCTGTTTTGCTATCAAAACAAAGCAGACTCAATCATCTCACACAAATATGCATGCACATACATAAACACATATACACACAACCCTGGCTATGTAAGTTTCCTTGGTTCTCCACTGCTCTTCTCAGCATTCCTTCATAGCCCCCCTTTTAAAAACCTACATGGCAATCATACATGTTGTATGTAGCACTGGCCTCTCCTGAAACCCAGTGATGGAAATCATGAGAAGACTGGGGTCAGGCCTCCTCATGAGTTACAGTTTCAAAATGTGATTTACTCAGTCTTAGCAGAGAACTGAGAACCTGACATAACCAGTCATGTGTGTGTGTGTGTGTGTGTGAGTGTGTGTGTGTTTGCATATGTATGTGAGTGTGTTCATATGAGATGGTTGGGTTAGCTTTATTTTGATGGCAAATAGGATAATTCAAACAAATTAAGGTTCTTATTTATTTAAATTTATTCTTAATAGAAACAACATGATTGCATATAAATATAAACAGGGAAGGTGTAGTTTTACAAAGTAGACTCAGAGAGTAATGGTTGCACAGACCACACAAGGCAGATCTTGGATACCATCACAGTTTATGAGACTCCAAAAATCATGTAGACACAAGACACAAGCACAAGCAATTTTTAAGTAGAGAAATGCAAGGGTGTGTGTGAATTCAGGCTAATGTAGGAAAGCGTATGGAGAATAGTGCTTTATTCTTCTCATAACATCCCCTTTGCAGAGGAGAAGAAGCTACAAGAGTGGTTAATGCAGTCTTTAACATTTCCATCTTTGGGGCACTGGAAAGCAACTAGAAGCATATTAGGGTGTGGTTGAGCAAGCAAGCCTGTTGTATGACACATAGCAGGGAACCCCTTTCTAATTTCTCACTATCTTTTTTAAGAAATTCAATCTTCTATCATGTAAACTCATAGGATTGCTCCTCGGTACATTCCTGAAGTAAAGAATTGATCAAAATCGGTGCCATCTCAAGGTGTTTGTTCTCTGCCAACATTGTTACAGAGCAATGACTGCCCAGTGCATACATCATCAGTCTTGTATTTTTCCTACAGCTTGTTTCAACAGCAATTAAGAGTTTGAGGGTTTTTGGTTGCGTTTTTCATATTTATAAAAATGCTAGTGGTGTTGAAAGGACAGATGAATAGGCTCTCCAAGTGTGACAGGGAAGGCAAAGACAGAACTCATTTCCATAAAGCATCACACAAAAGCTCCTTTATTGCCAGCACAATCTGCTGCTGGCTTTAAAAACAATAACTGCATCATTTCATTTCTCTCTCTTAAAAAAATATTTGCCCCTGTTCTCAAGGAGACAAATTTTCATTTTTTCCCAATGCTTTCAAGAATTTATTAATCTCAGAAGTCAATTATTAGAAGGAAAAGGATATCACAGAAAGAAAACATGAAGTATAGATCTGGGAGATGGATGAGCAGGGGAAACTCAAGGGTATTTTAAAGTTATTACTGATTCCTCCTCCAATGTGAAAACCAAAAGTTTACAATTCCTAAATTAAGGCCTTGAGGTAACGTTAAAACATTGTATTTTTATCTGTACAACTGAAGAAGCCTGTGCTGTTGAATCTTAAAATTACTACTAAAAAGGATATTTATGCTTTAGGGATTTCAGTTGCCTCTACTTGGACCCTATATCTTGATGACTCTCACAACCCTAATATCTACTTCTGTAAATGAAAAAGATGGGATTTTATGGCCCAAATTCATGTCTTGTGCATCCTACTACCCATGTGTCCCCAGAATATTTGCTTGCCATTTGACATGACCATCCATTGCAGAGGAATGATTTGGCCAACCCCTGCCCATTGCTTGGAACCAACCACAAAATGACTGCCTTTCCTTTCTTACCTGGGACTAGGAAAATGGGAAAATAAGGATGACAGAGAAAGAAAACAGAAGCAAAACCTCAGGGCAGAGGAAGGCTGAGAGAACAAATCTGTTTTGTGGTATCTACTGATAAATGTTACTTAATCTGTCACCCTCTGGTTTTCAGATCTGCTCTGACCTCACACTCATCCTTTAAATTCTTGCTTGATGCTGGACCCTGATCAGAATGCTTAGCCTAGCAAGGGAAGGAAAAAATGTAACCAAATAACTATATTGCAATGTGGAATGTGGTCAATGCCTAAAAGACATACAGTTTAAACACTGTAGGAGTTCAGAGAAGAGATTATTGTATATGCGTAGATATAAGGCAAGTTGTTTTTTCTAAAATTACTGCTCCATTATATTAGAATCATTATGTATTCTGTCATACTACAGAGGGTGCTGCCAATTAATTTAGTTTGCACAACCAACTACTATTCAGGAAAGACATGTTAGCCTAAACCAATGGTTCTCCAATTTTAGGGTCTATCATCTGGAGGGCTTGTTAAAACCCAGAATGCTGCACCCTGCCCCACCCCCAGAATTTCTAATTCAGTAGATCTGGGGTGGGGCCCAAGAATTTGCATGTCTAACAAGTCCCCAGGTTATGTTGATGCTGCTGGTTGGAGGATGTCAATTTGAGGACCACTGACTTCCCTATTGATTGTTTTAGATCAATAGTTCTGAACTCTGACAGCATATTAGAATCATCTGTTTCTAATATGCTTTCAAAAACTAAAATTCTGGGGCTGCATCTCAGATAAGTTAAATTAGAATACTGGTAATAACACCCCCCCCCACACACACACACACACACACACCATGCTCTGCTAATAGTTTTTAATGGTCTTTGGTTGATTCTAGGGTTCAGCCAAGGATTGAAAACACCTGTTTTAGATAAATATGAATTAATTTCATCTAAGATAAATAGTTTTTTAAAAGAGGCAAATTAATTTAACCTAGATTAGGAGCTCTGGTAGCATAGTGGCTAAAGCACTTGACTGCTAACCAGAAGGCTGGCGGTTCAAACCCACCGGCCACTCCTCGGAAGGAAGGTTGGGCAATCCTACTTCCGTAGTGATACTGCCTCGGAAACCCAAGGAGGGGTCGCTATGAGTCGGGGCCGACTCGACGGCACATAACAACAACAACAACAGATTAAGTCATTAATCCTGGAGCATATGACCTTATACTTGCGATTATCATGATGATACATGGTTAATTTGTGTAAATCACTAAGATATGCCTAAAGGAAAGAATGAAAAATAAATAAATAAAACATTGTTCTAATCACTCAGGAATGGATTTTTGTAGCTTGAGTTAAACCTTTTAATAACAGCATCAAAATAGGTGAACAATGTAGGTGGAACAAAGATGATGTCTTCTGGAAAAACGTGCTAGAGGAAAAGGAGTGACTTCAATGACCATGAAGGCAGTGATGAAAACATAGGTTAAGAATTTAAATAAAAGTGTTTCAAAAATGTGAGAATAGAACAAAGCAATTTTTCTCAAATACTTGATGTTTTATGTAGTGTGATTTTAAATATGTACATAGAACTCTATTAATACATTTTCTATTGTGGTACAGTGAATTACTTGTTATGGCTTTTCTAGCTAGTCTAACTCCCACCAGGTTACTGGGTGGCACCATACAAATAAGGCATGTAGAACTCCGATGTTGGGGTTGGTTAGTTTTCTCCTTCTGTCAGGTTTAAAATGAACCCTCCTAGAGGCAGAGAATAGGATCTCACTGCCATCAAGAGAGAAGAGCTGGAAGTGAAGTAGAGTGCATCCTAGGACCCGAGATCCCTGAGACCTGAGATCCCTGCACTGGACCTCCTTGGCAGAGATGCTTTGGTAGAGAGAGATGCCCCGATAGAGAAAGATGCCCCAGCAGAAAGACGGTCCCAATGGAACCAAGAGGCATGAGACAGAGCAGTGGGCTTATCTGGCCCACAGAGCGAGAAAACTCAGTTCCGTTGGGCAGAAGCCTTGCTGACAGAATGGGGTGCACCTAGGTGTACCTATTGGGAGAGCCAAGAGCTTTGTAACGTTGGTCCCAGCAGGGAAGGGGCCAGGCCGAGAGGCCAAGAGCCAGAGAGGCATGTCTGAAGGCACAGCAGAGGAGAGACTGTAGTGATTGAAGAATTGTATCTTGAGCACATTCCTGAACCCCAATTGTAGCCTGTTACTTCCTTAATAAGCCCCATAATCATGAGTATTGTCTGTGAGTTCTGTGTGGCCATTGCAATAAATTATCGAACCCAGCAGAGAAGTAGGGAGTGCCGTGGAGGGATGGATACCGTCAGAATTGCTCAAAGGCTGGAGGGTGGCAGCATGTCTGGCCTCATAGGAATAAGCTTTGCACTGTTAGTGGTGATTCTGTCTTCCTTTTGTAAAGTTAGAGAAGTCAGAAGATGTCACTCCATGTTCTTTTTGCAGCTATTATAAATAGATATCTGACCAGTCTGCATCCCTACAATTTATATATTCAAGTTGGATACTTTTTCATTTATTCTCTTTACTCATTAATTGGGATATTATCTCATACTTAGGTATACACAGAATTTTGATGTTCTGGTTACCTACTGCTGCTCTGACAAGAATACACCACAAATGGGATGGCTTGAAGAAACAGGAATTTATTCTCTTCCAATTTGGAGGCTTTAAGTCCAAGTTCAAAGTTCCAGGCTCTAGGGGCTGATGAAAGCCCTTCAACCTTGGGCTTCAGCTCTGCCTCCTGCTCCTGGCCCACTGAAGCTAGAGGCTTTTCTTCACTCAAGCAGCT